>NW_007578107.1:88168-88712 GCF_000690725.1 Stegastes partitus | reverse complement strand
AAACAACAGCAGTTTTATGTTCAATCATTTTGAATCAATTTCACCTGAATGTTCAGGGAGTCATTGTGATCAATACTAAGGCCTGACAGGCAGAATAAGGCAAACGGAGCTCTTTTGTACAGCTGCTTTGTTCAGCTCAGGGTTACCCGTCAATGTGACTGAGGACACACTGGTGCTCTGCAGTAAATGACCTGAAGTTGGCAGCTATGAAGCACTCACACACATGCAAACGCACACATATATGCAAACGCACAATGTCCTCTGTTCTTGAGCAGGGACTGTGGCAACAGGCCAGTCTGAGGGAACAGCCAAGACCCAAACATCAGCACAAGTCTCAGCATCGATATCACGATGTTCGCAACAGTCACATTGCAGGAGGTGTGATGTGACGTACAGCAGATTAACTCAGACACGTCACGCTGAAACGTCTTTGCTGCTTAATACAACACTTTTCCTTTTTTTATGACTAATCTACAAGAAAACCAAACTTAGATTAGATATGTACTTGCACATTTGTTCAGACTCATAGGCATCTTGGTGGCCT
>NW_007578107.1:85404-87917 GCF_000690725.1 Stegastes partitus | reverse complement strand
TCCAGATCTTAGGTTTTTTTCTTCTGTAGAAACTTTTATTGTGTTTTGGATCGTACTGGAAAACTACGATTCTTCAAACTTCCACAGACTGGGAGTCATCTCGTCAGCCAGTATTTCTGTTTATCCACAGACATTCATGGTGCATCTATAAATGTCATCTCCTGAACAACTTTTGCAGTCATGCAGCCTCATATCATCACCAATACATTCACTGTGCTAGTCCTGGTTAAGTTCACACCAAACATGCTGGACTCAATCTGAGCCCAACAAAAGTATCAAAGAATGTTCTCCCAACATTCATCAGGCTATTTTTCATGTTCTTTAACACAGTCTCATCTTGAGCTTTTGTACAGAAAAGCAAACACGTTTTTTTTTGTTTTTAATCTTGTCGTCTGTCCATAGAGGTTATGCACTGTCACAGAACCTCTGATTTCCACTGATAACTCCTGTCGCCAAGTCTGAAGCAGCTGCCGTCTGTTTTTCACAGTTATATCATGAAATCATCTTACTTAGGAGGACGACCACTGCAGCTCTGATTAGCGGTACAATGGTTCCTTCTGATCACTGCTGCAACCATGTTTCCACTGATTTTAGGAGGATCTTTCTTTATTCTTTTTCATCTTGCAAAGTCTCACAATCAGTTTTTCTATCAATCTTTTTACACACGGAGCCACGATGCCGACATGCAGCACATGGGTCAAACAAATCAGGAAAGTTCTGCTGCTTAAGGATTATTTTATAGCCATGTTCATGCAGTTAGACTGAAAATCACACGTGTACTCAGTTTAGTTTCAGCTGGATTCCCTTTTTTCTTTTTTGGAGGCTGAATTTTCAATCAAATCTTTGTTGTTGATTGTTAATAAAAGCAAATACTCGACTCGTGAACTTACGGCGATTGTTATGAAGAGATACAATATTGAATCATTTGACATTTCGGTGATACTGCGCAGTGATTTACTCTCTTCTGCTGTACACTATGTGTAGCGATAACAATCAGAGAAAAACACCCACCCACTTCATGCAAATTGCTCTGCGTTGTCTTTCTCGCCTTATTGTTAGCCTTGTTAGCCTCGTTAGCAAGTCAGGGCTCCTTTTGAAGTACTTGCGCTGAGCTCTCTGCCGCTGTGTTTACAGGCACAATAACAGTTCAGGCTTAACCCGATCAGGGCAACATAGCTGTCATGTAAATGTCTTTATCTGATTACATTAATTGCGGTAAGATCCTAATCAGAGGAAGCAGATTCTTTTCAATTAATTGGGTGTGTAAACAACATTTCGTCTGTTATGTAACCATGAGAGCGAGCGAGATAAAATTTATGAGAGGAGCCGACTCGGGAGCAGCCTGTTTGAGTCTTGTGGGCTTTCAAAAAACAAAATACGCCTTAAATAATTCATTATTTCTTATTGATCTAAACACACATGGCTTGGACCGGATCTCTCGACGAATAACAACACATGCACATAAAAACATCTTGAGAGTAATTTAGAGTTATGCCAGTGTTTCTCTATACTGGTGACCATATAGAGATGCATCTCCACCTCTGATTCTGCATCTGACCAGCGCTCCGTGTGGTTTGAGGCTTAAATGATGCCAGAGTGCTGATGAGGAGCAGCTGCAGCAGCGCCACAGCATCAAGGAGGAGGCTAATGAAGTTTCACACTCCTGTGGGAGGCAGGAAGCCGACTCTCGTACCCAATGTGTGTGCAGCATATGTGTGTGCATGCTTTTTCTTGTTTCGCTCTTATTATGAGAACTGGTTCTGCTAAGTGAGCTCATTTGGGATGTTTTTTTTTCCCAATAAGGGGATAAACTAAAATAATAACAAAAAAAATGTACAGAATAAAACATGCAGAAGTCTCAATAAAACTTCCCCACCCCAAAGACGGATGTAAATATTGACGCTCATGTCGTAGCAAAAGCGAAAGCAGGTGAAAATGCAGCTTGTTTTGGAGCTGCACCACATTCTGGTCTTCAAAGTAGCACAACCTGAAGAGAAACTCCAAAGCTCTAAAACTTACAAACCACGTATTAGCTGTTAACCTTCAGAACCCTTGCCTTGTTGCTGCTGTCTCATTTTTCCCTCACTGTGTGCTCATATTTTTTCACTATAATATAAAATTCTCCATGGAAAAGCACTGGAAGGAGAGAGAACTCTGTTTTCTGTGCTATAACGCAACAAAAATGAGAGAAAAATGACACAAAAGGTGCAAAATTAACCAGCAAAAGTGAACACAAGGACACAAGAGCATGCACAAATGACACAAACAGACACAAGACGATGCATGTCTGCTCTCTGTGTAAACACAGCGCGCATCAGGAAAGTCCCGGAGTTTTCATCGCAGTATTGTTGATCACTGCTGAGTCACGAATGCCTTCACAGTTGCGACGGGAAGTGCGGTGTTTTTTTGACTGTTACAAAATCAGGTTAAAGCAATAGTTTTATTTTCAGTTCATATTTAAATGAGACACATGAAATATAACGACTTTGACGAATTACGATTAGTTCAAGGAC
>NW_007578107.1:48145-84462 GCF_000690725.1 Stegastes partitus | reverse complement strand
CAGATTTATCTGAGCTGCTGAAGCTTGTAACTCCTTCAGGGGAGCCATAAGTGTCTTGGTGGCCTCAGGTTTTGAGGACGAACTGCTCTATACACGTGTGCCATATTTCTTCCTTTTCTTATTGATGGATTAAAGTGGAATCCAAGCGATAATCAGTAACTTGAGATTTTCCTGTACTTTTTTCCTGACTTTTCAGTAACTTGTCTTCGTGGTGTAGTCATATCCAGGAGTACTGGTTCACCAATGACTGATACAGAAGTCTTTATATTACAATCACTGACATGAGACACATTCACTGCACTCAGATGATCTACATTTCACTAACTATGTGACTTCCAGCACCAACTGGCTGCACCTGTGTTGAATTAGTCACCTTAAAGAGGGTGGATACTTATAAAATCACTTGTGTTTTTTAGTTTTGATTAACTGACACTACTTTCTAGAAATATGTTTTAGAGGCAAATAAAGCTGAATTAAATTGATCATGATTCAGTGTCCTGCAGGTAGACCGAATGTTTCTGAAAACAGATGCCCTCTAAAAGCTATGAAATTTGACATTTTGTTCCTGCTTTTTGGCTTGTCCCCAGAAAACTTTTTTTTTTGTGGACTGGAGCGTGAGAGTCTCCCTGACAGCCTCCTGCCTGCTGCGAAGCCTCATAAAACCCAAAGCAGCTTCTACGTGGAGCTGCAGCGTCGCTCCGGATGTCTTCTGCAGGAGCGCTGTTGACCTGAACAGCGTTGGACGACTCCCACAAAGCCTCACGAGGGAGGAGAAACAGCGGGTGATAACTAATTACAGAGAGAGCCCTCCAGCCTCCCCCTCTGGGCCGAGCCAATGTCAAGTGGTGAAAAATGCAGTGTTCTTGTCGGAGAGGAGGTTCAGGACGTGTGAAATTACACTATGAGTTGCTGCAGCTTGACAATCTGACTGGTCAATTAAGAGGTTTGTGAAACTCATCCAGCTGTGTGAATCAAACGCTGGCATTAAGAGAATGCAGCGAGATAACAATCAAGTTTGTTTTTTTTATTTATTTTTGTCAGCACAGCGCATATAAAGATCCGCACAGAGCCGGAAACGCTTATCGCATCATCTCAGGGCGGCGTTTGTTATCGTACTTAACTGCTTGAGTGCTTTGACATTTTATCTTTACCTGAGGTAGATATTTAGTTGGATGTTACACAATATAATAAGAGTGTTACTGTCTTACATGAACACAGTGTAAGATGCATCTAAGTGTGTGTATGTACAGTATACTTTTAAGAGAAGAGAGCACACCCCTGTGAAATATCACCTAAATGTCAAGTGATTCAAAACCACACAGATTCAAATCTGTATATTTTTTTTAGTACTTCATATATCCACCTTTATTTTGGACGACAGACTCAAATTTCTGCAGAGATGCTCTGATATTCTTTGTTGTTTTCAGTCGTTCTTTGCTGGAGGGGTTGTGTTGCTCTGCCTTTAAAACACCCCAAAGTTGTTCTATTGAACTCAGCTCAGACCACATTCATGTCCAGGTCACTGTTGTCACTGTTGTTCTTCTGTAGAAACTCTTGTGTGATTTTGTGCTTTGGATGGTAATGGAGTCATCTTGTCAGACAGTATTTCTGTCAGTATTCACAGACAGTCATGGTGCATCTATAAATATCATCCCCCTGATACTTTCGCACTCATGCAGCCCCATGTCATGATACTTCCACCTCCGTGCTCCACTGTCAGGACGATGCATTCACTGTGGTAGTCCTGGTTAAGTTCACAGCAAACATGCTGGACTCCATCTGAGCCCAACACATTTATCTTGGTCTCGTCTATGTGCTCCAAATATTATTCAGGCTTCTTTTCATGTTTTTTAGCAAAGATTCATCTTGCAATGTTGCTGAGGTTGATGTTATATAATGTCGGTCACGCTGTCTGAGCTTCAAAGACACTCTGATTCCCACTGATAAACGTTGTACCAAGTCCAAGGCAGCAGCCGTTTGTTTTTCCCAGCTGAATTGTGAATGTAACTCTGTCTGTGGAGTCATTTCAGGTGGACGACCGCTGCAGCTCTGATTAGTGGTACTACGGCTCCTTCTGAACCTCCTGATTACTGCTGACACTGTATTTCTACTGATTTTAAGTTGATTTTTCTGTGTGTTTTCCATCTTTGTGACGTCTCATAATTGGATTTTTAGCAAATCTGTTAAATCACTGCTTAGTTCTGGTGTTCACAGCTCATTTTATAAGTTTTTGATCATTCACGAAAACCACTAGTCTACTTGTCAGCTTGGGAAAGGTGTTAGAATTTTCAATAATTTCACATTTAAGTGATACTGCACAGGAGTGTTGTCCTATCTGTTGTATACTGTACATTTAGCTGCAGTACTAACATGTCCGTGTGTTTGTTTACCATGTCGTAGGCGTTGAGAACTTTGCGCAGCAGCTCCGGTACCGGACCCTGAGCCTCCATGGTGGGGTAAGTCTCACTCAGGTCTACCGTCACCCTCAGCGACCGCTCGCTGTTCATCAGCCACGTGGACACCGTAAGGATGCACTGCTTCATGTTGGCTGCGGGGGTTAGCCCACAGAGCTCCTTAAAGGACACCATGGCATTCTGGGAAGAAAATAATAAAGAAGAGGAAATACACATTTAAAAATTCTGCAAGTGATACTTAAGTAAGAGACGGGTTTTCTGTGATGCGATACAGACCCTGTTCCTATTCACTGATTTCAAGATGCTCTGGTAAGAATCATAAAGGAAAATCAAGTGTTAAATGCGACGCTATAAATAAATCAATGCACATAAATATTCTGCATGTGGCTTCCTCTTTGTCCTTGTACGTCCTTGTGTTCTGAATTGCTCCCACTACAATGCATTTCTTTAACAGCGAAACCAACCAAAGCGACGTCAGATGTGTTTAACTGAAGCGTATTCCTGCGGAGATATGCGACTTGGCAAATAAAATGATTGAGGTCATAATGGAATGAAAAATATTGCAACCACTTTTTGCAGATGACCTTGGGTTGAGGGGGATTTGATGAGGGGAATCGTGATACTCCCGCCTGACCAGAAACCAGATAAGACACAGCAGCACTGACTGTTTGTCTTGGTGGCACTAAAAATGATCCATTTCCTGTTCGTTCGACGGAGAATCCGCAGCCAAACCGCAGCCTGCAGGTGTTAAATATTCAGTCGCTCATCCATCTTACTTTCTCCCTTCTCTTTTCTCACCTTTTCTTTAATTTGTTGTTCTTCCTAAGTCTGCCTATCTTGGTGCAAATATCAGGCTATCAGAAAAAAACGATCAAATGCGTAGGATATACCACACAGACCGTTTTTGGTTTTTGCTGCTCAGTAAAGGATACAGCATCAATCTTATTTTTCCTCAGAGCCAGCTGTGGCTCAGTTAGTAGGACTTCCTCTCCACATGTTGAAGTGTCCTTGAGAAAGACATTGAACCTTACTGCATGTGCGACCAAAAATCTGTCAAGTTTGACTAAACATTTCCATCAGTTCTCCTGACATTCAGCAGGACCGACTGTATTTCTGAGCAGCACCTGGTTTCAAGTAAATCCGACATCAGAACGCCTTATTTCCTTATTTTTAAGGTAACTCTGGCCTCACAGCTGTCTGAGCTGCTAACTGAAGGGAGACTAGAGGCTTCTCTGTGCACAGCCGACTAGCTACCATCTACCGATCTATGTGAAACGTTTAAGGAACATCTGTTTTTTGTAGCTTCAGAAAACAACCTGGGTTACACTCTCTGCCTCTGAACTGCGACGGTCTTTCCTGGTTACAACGGAAGTAAAAAAATGCAACAGAAGTACAGAAATGCTCAGAAAGATGAGATGATTTTCAGGAATAAATGCAGATTATTCTCATGTTTTTTTGGTTTTGTCCTGCACAGTTTTGGGAAAATGTTTAAAAAGCTATTTATCATTGTGTTCTGGGCTACAATACACCTGAGTCATCTATAATACTCTACGCTGGCCATATAACAGGAGATATTGAACTAAGAGAAGACAGATATTTGATTAAAATTCAGTTGGCAGCTTGTAAAAACACCACCACAAAGAGATTTTTTACGTCCCCTTTTCTCGACTGTGATCTGTTTTTAATGAAAAAGCAATAAACGTCAAGTTTAAAGAAAAAAGGAAAAAAAAACACCCCTCAAGTCGTGAGTAAACTGTTATTTGTTGGCAGCACTGTTCGACAGCAGTTTGTCCACCTAAATTCAATCTCATGCGGAGTGCACTCAGAGCCTCACTGTCTCGTCGTTTCACACTTCAGTGACGGTCCAACCTGATTTCCAGAGTTTCTGCACGTCTTGGATCAAGAGTCTCTGCAGCTCCGACGCCTCTCATCGTGTTTCATTCTTTCAGCGAACATTAGCGTTTAACCCTCCGAACCCCAAGCAGTTTACTCCCGTCACATTTTTCCTCACCGTGGGCTCATTTTTACCGCAATATAAAGCCATACATCTTTATCAAACGGAACAACTGTAAAGGAGAGAATTTTGAAACGTCTTCTGTGCAGAATGACACAGTTATGATGCCACAGAGAGACAGAAATGACACAAAATGATGCTAAAATGACAAAAAAGGAGCAAACTAGATGACAAAATTACACATAAAGATGCAAAAATTACACAAAATGACAAAAAAAAACATGGAAATATGACACAAAAAGATGCAAAAATAACAAAAGATGTGGATTTTTTTGAATGACACGTGAATTTTAGTGATTTTGATGAAATGTCACAATTCTAAATTCATCCCGTCACACAGAAATTTCTAGGATCTTCATTAAATTGAAAATCTGATGATTGTTTCTGTTTCTACAGTTGGTAAATGGTACCTTTTTTTTTTTTGGCAATTTCTTTCTTTTTTTTTCAGCTCAATCTGAATATTAGCTGGAAAGTCCCTCAAAACGGTTGATGAGTCACTCATGGCTCGTCAGTGGCATCGAGAAACTGACAGTGTTTTGGTTTTTACAGAACCTAGTTTGCACAAATGGTTCATTTTTGCCAAAGTTTTAAATAAGACAAGAAGTGATTTTGATGAAAATGCACAGGTTTAAGCTTATTTTTGTCTGTTTTCCCGACTGTAATGCTGTAAAACAATGGTGGCTCCTCACACTATAGATATTTTACTGCATATATTTTGGATTTATTTCCACAAATGGCTCTTCTCCCAGAATTTCTGCCATGTGACTGTTGCTAACAACTGAGTCACTGATGGCTTCATGGTTGCAGTGAGGAATGGAGAATTTTTTTGCTTTTTAGAATCTGGTTTCTGCAAATGACTAATGTTGGGGTAATTTTTAAAAACAGACGTGCAGAATACAGCAGTGTTGTTAAAATATCATGATTTGAAGCTTAAATTTGGCTAATTTTCCAAAACAAAGCACACGTCTCACATGAACAGCTCAAGGACTGTTGAATATCTGATGATTCTTATTGTTTTTTTAAAGTTTGTAGCTCTGATAAACGGTGTAATTCTTTAAAGACAGCATGCCTTTTAAAAGCAGAGACACTGGGCTGAACTGCACAAACAAGGGAGGCTGCTGATGAGAAACACCGAGGAAACACGAGTCAGGTAAGAGAGCGTGAGAGAGAATACGAGATGAGAGAGGGCAGAAAACCATTTAGAGAGAACAAGCCGCTGTTAGTATTAAGAGTCCTGCAGCGTGGGAAGCAGCCGGACCTCCAAGAGCGCAGAAAAACTGCAGAAAAACCTTCGTACCTTCGAGGATGAGGCCCGGCCCTGCAGACAAAGAGGCTCAGAAACACCTCGTGGACCACAGAGCTGGATTTAAACCCACTCAGTGGAGTTATTAGCATTCATTACAGTCTGTGTATGGTTTGTTCGGGACCGAATGTTTTTCTGATAATTGTTGCGTAATAAAAGCCACACTGTTTCCGAGCCGCAACGTTACAAAACCCAATGAGAGGCTTGTGTTTTTAATTAGTCCCTTCCCCCCACTTTACTCCTCTTCCAACATTCCCCAAACGAGCGCTCCGGTTACAACACTGCTTTTGTTTCTGTTTGCCCCTCTCTCTCCGGCTTCTATCTCTGCATCTACTCTTTCTTCTCTCCGAGCAAATGTGCACACACTTTTTCAGCAAAATAAAACTCCAGCTTGGCAGCACCTCCTCCGGCTCCATCAACATTTCATAAGGTTCACGGGCGGCAGCGCTCCAGAAAAAGGACTCCAGCAGAAATAAATGATGTGCTGCCTGGATTCACATGTGAAACGCTGCAGACTATCATATCTGCCCGCTGGTCGGGGTTTCAGTCGTCAAATGCACTGTTCTAGCCTTTGTCATTGAAAGCAGACCACCTGGAAGCTTTGGTGTTGGAGGATAAAAGGAGTCTTAAAAGAGCTTAGTGAGGTGAGATAATGCTTTTGACAGCAACCATCTAGAGTGCGTGAGCGTGCACGGCTTCACTTGGAGTTTAAGTGAGTTCAAAAGATTTTCTTTTTTGTCGTGTAAAGACATACCGTATACAGCAGAAGTGAGTAGATCCATAAATTAAATGCCATATTTGTGTAGCATTACAGTATTTGCATCACTTCTAAGTTGACCAGGAGGCATTTATTATTATATTATATTAAAAATACAGCCGCTAGCATAGGAACACGTATTTTTTTCAGTACTTCATATGTCAACATTTATGTTTGATGGCAGATTCAATCCTCCTCAGCATGGAAAATACCAAATTTCTTTATCTATTTATGTTATACTGGGCTTTACTGTCAGGACTTTGCATTCACTGTGGTAGTCCTGACCAGGAATCAACACAGGCCGCATACTGGTGCAGGTTGTAGTTTCACTTTGTCCTAATTTTGTGCTTTGGCTGGAATGTTGCTCTTCTTCAGACTTCTGTTTATCTCGTCAGACAGTATTTTGGTTTACCTACAGATATCCATGGTGCATCTATAAATGTCATCTCCCCAACACCTTTATCACTCATGCAGCCCCATGTCATGATACTGCCACCTCCGTGCTTTACTGCCAGGACTATTCACTGTGGTCGTCCTGATGAGGTTCACATCAAACAAGCTGGACTCCATCTGAGCTGAACAAATTCATCATCTGACCAAGGAATGTGCTCCCAACATCCATGAGGCCTCTTTTTAAGTATTTTTCTTGCCCTCCATCCACAGAAGTTGATGTTCTGAAGTGTCTGAGCTTCACAGAAACTCTAATTTCCACTGATGAGCCCTGTGTCAAGTTGGAAGCAGCTGGATTGCAGTTCACTGTCCATAGAGAGATTTTAGGAGGACGACCACTGCAGCTCTGATTAGTGGTGCTGTGGCTCCTTCCTTCCTTCCTTTTTTCTTAGTTCCTCCAGCAATTCTTTGCCATGTGGAGTCATGGATTACTTCACCGTCGGAACTATATATCCACTGTATAGTTTTGGTGCTCATTTTATAGCCACATTTATGAAGTTGATTGGAAGTCCCATTTAGTTTCCATAATCACAGGTGTATTCTTGCTTTGTTTCTATATTGGGTCTCGAATTTTCAAAACAGTCTTTCTCCGGTATTTGTTTTTGCTCATACATAAAAGGAAATACTCCACCGTTCATCACAGAAACAATGAAAATATTGAGCGGTGAAGCAATTTTGAATCATCTGACATTTAAGCGATACGTCTCATGGGTGTATTCCCGTCTGTTCTATACTGTATCTTGGCTTGACACCAGGCTGATCAGTGGCGATGAAGCTTCCAGTCCTGTTGGCACCAAACTCCACACAGCTGCTCTCGACAAGCGCTTCATAAATCTCCATTGCTTTTACATTTAAAAGGTGAAGGCCTCATTCTAGAAAATACACCTTAATTGATCCTCTTTACAACCGCCCTCTCAACTTCACCTCTTTCATTTATTTCATCAACTTTTATCTCTTTACTTCAAAAAGGACAAATTTACATTTCAAACCGGAGCTACGGCGCGGCGCGGCGAGCGGCTAGCGGCGCCGACGTTGTTTGATCAGGCTAACAGAGACACACATTCAATCAGCTGCCGACATCTTTCATGTAGGCCTATAGATTAGATTCTGAAGCCATTTGTTATGAGAGATGAATCATAGCTGCAGAACAGATTAGGGTCTTAGCCGCGACACATGGCATGAACGTGATTATTTCCATATTTAGCATTAGTTAGTTGATTGGAGTTTTGACAAAAAGTAAGGATGTGTGATTAGTCTGTGCCAGGTTCAATTCCCAGTTCATCATTTGTCACGCTGGCTGACACCAAAGCACATTATTAGGACCTAATCATGCCCATTTTTAGATGATCCCAAAAAGCAAGAATGTGATTTTGCCAGAATGCATCAATCTTTAATCACGTGGTTAAATGTTTTTGACAGCATTTCTGGTTAATTTGCTTGTACTCCTGCCTTTATTATCAGTCATTTTCCCATTGTTTGGTCATCTTGCAACCTCTAACCTTAAGAAATCAGTTTCACTTCCACAGCCCAAACATATTTCTCCCTCGTAGCGGCGTCTCGGAGAGAAGAAGTATGCAGTTTTTTTTTTCTAAACGCGCCTATTTCCACAACTGAAAAATGCATGACAGCATGCCACAGGATCTCTAATCACATCTCTGCTTATTTGGTTTGGTCTGGCTTTTGTTTGCTGTACCATTAGGCAGCTTGGTATTTATGACCTGGATAAAAAGGTAAAAAAGATTTGTGTAGCTTTTGGAGGGAAACACACGAGCCTGTGTCTCCTTATGTCTTCTTGTGCAACATTATAGGTTGGATTTTTTTTTTTTTTTTTTTAAACCTCTGAACCCAAAAACCTGCCACCAGCATAAAAAGGCACATTATCTTTTTTAAAATGTCAGAGCCAGAAACTGTAAAAACAGAAGTAATTGACAGATTTTTAACTTCCCGACAGACCTTAGACGAGTCAGATGTTCTGAAAAATAGTCTGAGCTTAACATCGCGATATTTCATCAAAATCCCTTTATTCTACATACTTTTTGTAATTATTTTATTTTTTCTTTAATCATAAACCTTTTATCAGAGCCAGAACCTGTAAATAGAAATAATCAGATTTTCGGTTTTAACATGTGACTGTTGGTTTCATTTTGGAAAATTTATGGAAATTTAAAAAAAAAAAAAGAAGAATAAAAAGCCCTGATCGACATATTGATATAAATACTGTTCTATTAACTCTCTGATCCCCAAAACCTGCCCGGCTGGTTTAAAACACATGTTTTATTTAAAATGACTCCCAAAATGACGCCATTTATCAAAACCAGAAACTGTAAAGTCATTGGATTTTCAACTTTTTAGCAGTTTTGAACTAATCATGTGTGACGTGTGGTTTCATCAGGACGATTAAACAAATCAAGTTTAAAATTTGGACTCTTTGCATCATTCTTGGCAGTTTCTTTTGCATCTTCTTGTGTCGTTGTTTGATTTTTTCTTGTTATTTCGGCATCTTTTGTGTCATTTTTTGGATATTCTTGTGTTTTTGTGTTATTTTTGCCTGTCATTTTTCCCCATTCTTTTTCTCTCTTTGTGACATTTTAACTGTTATACTGCACAGGACATTTCTGAATTCTCTCTCCTTCATGGTTGTTCTGTTTCCATAGAGGTGCAGGACTTTAGAGTGCAGTGAAAAATGAGAGTACAGCGAGTAACAATGTGACAGGAGCAAAGACACGCCCAGAAACCTTTGCCTTTACAAGCAGGATATAAATAAATTGCATTTCTTTGTTCATTTTTTATCAGTTTTCACACTTGAAACAATCCAAGTTGTACAATTTTTCACTTGGATGGAGAATCATTGTGCAAAGACTTTCTCTGCAAACTGTCAGAGAAGACAAGAGGTTGCCACTCTAAACTAAAAGCATGTAAAAGGCTCGCTGGCTCGCCGTTGTACAGTCATTTGCAGACTGAACAAACGAGATAAGCTTCAGTATCACCAGCCCTCAGTCATCACATGCCAAATAATAAACCACACTGAAAGGCTTCTGCTGCTGGTCATCAGCCAAACAGACTCCATGGTTACAAATCTTCATTCGCTCGTCTCGAGGAGTTTTAAAGAGGTCCGCTAAGAGCCTGGCAACCCGGCGCTCTCCCCTGGCCAGTAATTGTCCCTCATCAATGATTACACTATTCATAAAGCTCATAATTGTACAGCAATGTCACTTTATTACCGTCGGCAGCATTAATAGATCACAATTAGCAACAAGCCTCGATCCACAACAGCAAGTGAAAGAAGTTCAATCAGAAACACTTGCGTCAGTTTAGAGCTGCTGAGGCAGATAAAACGGATAAAGATTTGATGCTTTTTCATGTTTTAACCTAAAAAAATAACAAATATAACTGGAAGGACAATTGGAGACCAATATTCAACAACATAATGTTAAATAAAGTGACATACATGAGAATTTATTGGGTTCTTCATTTGCACACTGGCAAGTTTCATTAAGTTTAAAAGATCTGCTGCCAACCTACTGAATAAAAGTTTTGTTTTCTTTCAAAGGAAGAATATCAGTGACAGGCAGCTTTCAGAAAACATTCTGGTTTTGGACAGTCTTTACAGTTTTGGCGTGCGTTTTTTTTTAGAGTTAACGTGTAAATTAATATTTACACGTTAACTAGCAGTTATTATTACTATCTGTAAGTTAACAAAACGGGGTAATATACAATGAGTTACCATTTTTAAACCCTTAATATACATAGATTTTAGTTCAATAAATACATTTTCAAGGATGAATTACCATTTGTAAAAATATAGATTTTGATGTTTATTATTATTATTTACAGTTTGGGTCTGTATTTTTCTGTGATTTTACTGTAAAAAAAAATCTATAAAATAATATTGAATTTCTCTAAAAATCATGGTTAAAACAATTTTTCAAAAAAAAAAAAAAAAGTTAAGACAATTAATTTTTTCAGTGTTTCCTACCTGCACATTCTCTCTGAGGTCGGTTGCCTCCCTGAGCGGCTGTGTGGAGGCTCTGAAGAGTTCGTCCACCACCTTGATCCCGGTGGTCTTGGTGGTTGTGTACTCCCGGGCCTTCCTGCCCTTCCTGACCGACAGACCTCTCTTGTGGGCCTTCCCTCCGCCCCGCCGGTTGGTGATGGCTACGTGGACGAACAAGGTTGTATTGGGCAGAAACTCTCCGGTCAGGGACTGCAGCGGGACGTGTCTATAGCCTGGCTGTAGGCACTCAAATGGGATGGTGTACTGGCCGATAAACTCGTCTCCGATGTAGTCATCATCCAGAACCACAAAGCGCAGAACCGCCAGTTCCGGCAAATTGATTTGGAATTCAAAAGTCTCATCAAAAATTGGGTTGTCGCCGTTCTGGGACACAGTCTTGGTTCGTTGCTCAGCGCAGTCAGCTGGTATGCCGTGGATTTCCACGTAAATGTAGGGCTCCACCACGTCGCCTTTAGCGGCGGAACCTCGAGGTTTGGGCAGATTCTGGCCACTGATGACCTTGATGTGAAGAAGCTGGGCAGAGACTCCTGGCAGGGAGTCCCGAGCATTGGCACTAAAATATGACACCTCCTCCCTCATGATGGCTGGCCGCAGAACATACCCGCAGTTGCCATTTTGCCGGAACCAGCCGAGGTTGAGGTCCATCATCAGGCCCGGTGTCTGGTAGTTCATGGCCACAATCTGGCAGCCGCACTTCCAGAAGTCCTGTGGGTTCATGTTGCTGGCATCGATCCTCATCGGCGTAGGGTATATCCTAGAGAGGAAGCGCTTGTTGTAGCAGACGAATTCTTCTGGGAATTCATTGGCAAACCTGTTAGCATCTACCTCGTTGAGGGAGCATATCTCCCAGTATTTCTGCTCCCTCTTAGAGATCTCAAAGTCCCTGAACTGGACTGACTTGCAGAGTGACACGAGATCAGAAAGCTCCCTGCACAGTCGGAGCCTCTTACAGCCTAAACCATTCAGGTGGTCCTTCTCGTCAGCTCCAACTCTTCTGGACATTTCCAGACCTTCCTCCTCATCTGTCACATCCCCCTCGGCATCGGTGCAGTTGGGTGGCAGCTTCTTCCCCTTGAGGAGGATTTTACCCTTGAGTTTTTCAGGAGATGGCAGGTAGTTTTCCTCCTTGTTGGGTGAATCGATGTGCAGCTTGTCCCCAAGAATCTTCTTCATGTGTTGCGCCATGACCCTCTGCTGGGGGATGCAGCAGTGGGTCACCAGGCAGAGAATCAGGGGATACTCAGAGCTTTCAAAAGCATACTGGTTTATAATGTCCATAACTTTGGAGAAAGCTAACTGCGAGGCGACAGAGCTGCCAACGTACACAACAGGCTCATTATCGGGTCCGTCCCAGACTATGACCTCAATGCTGCGACAGCCCATCCTCAGAGCTCGGATGTAGCTGCTGATGTCCGACGAACCCCAGAAGTGGTCTTCCAGGAGGGAGGCATTATGCGAGGAGTTGATGTAGTAATGCGAGAGTGGCTGGGTCATATCCTGGCAAACACGCTTGTGCTGCGGGTCGAAGATGTGGCATTCAGAGGACAGGAGGTAGTGCGTAAAACCGTCGATGGAGAGGTAGCCCCTTTCCCGCCCTTCGGCAGACGGCTCGAATTTCTGAACAATCTCCCTGCACATATCCTCGGTTACAGCCTCCACGCCCTGCTCCACCTCCACGAACAGCATCAGATCTTTATTGTCCAGATACTCTTTGTTGCTGGAAAACTGCACCAGCAGGAAGAAGATCTCAGGCCGTGTGCAGAGTTCACAGTAAGCCTCCACAAAAGTGTCCATGTTGATCGCCTCCCCGTACTGGTCCTTCGCTTTCTGCAGCTCCTTGAACTTTAGCTCTATCCTCGCTTCTTTCATTCCCGGGTTGAGTCCCTTGATGATCTGGGTGGCTCTGAACAGGTCTATGTGCCCTTCCTTTTCCATATCTGCCAGTTCAAACACCGAGCCGATCCAGGATGTTCGTAGGCTTGGTTGGCTTGGCTCCACCATGTCGACTGTGTGGCGGCCGTAAGACACCAGATACCTCAGTCCCATCACCCAGGTGCTGACCACATCTGCAGTGGTGGCAACTAAATCCAAGGACTCATAATTATCTCCATAGATGATGGAGAAGGCACACTCATCCGGGAACTGATCTGAGAGACCGTTGCTTCGCAAAACCGGAGTTTTCTTTCCCAATCGGACCTCCTTGATGCTTTTGATTTCCAATTTGGCCTTCTCTGAATCCTTCTTTGACGGTTCCCAGCGGAGCCAGTGCATGTCTGGATCCAGCAGGAAGTAGCGGTTGTACATACGTGAGTTGGACCGGACCTTCTTCATCTCACAGCCCTCCATCATGAAGGCCATGCAGGCAGCAGTGCTGTTGATCTTGCGGTCGCTGGGCATCGAGCTGAAAGACACCGTCTTCTTCCTCACCTGCCTCTGCTTGGATCCATCCTGGAAACAGAACAGGAAGGGTTGGGAAAGAGAGAGTTTTCTCAGTTACATTTTGCATTTCAATTCGAGAAACAGCAGTGAATACAACAGTGTCAGTTGCACCTGGAAAGTCGATCAGTGTCATTGATCAATTCAATAAGCAAATCAGACAGGATGCATTTTTGTGTAAAAGTTATGCAGCACATCTAGGTTCAACCCTTTAGACCCCAAAACCTGCCTGTAGTTTATAAATGCACATTTTCTTAAAAAAAAAAAAAAAAGTCACCAAAATTACACCATCTATCAGAGCCAGAAACTGTAAAAACAAAACAAAAAAAAAGTTTTTGGTTCTCATAAATGGTGTATTTTTGGTAATTTAGTAAAGACAACATGCCCTTCCAACCTATAGCATGTAAAAGTGTGTTAAAATGCACATCTCCATCTCCTTTTCCAATAATTCTGCTCAGATTTTATATTGCATAACTTCATATGGAGGCAGAATATGTTCTGGTATTTTCCTCTGAGACAAATCATAAACTACTGTATACTGCATGAGGTCTGTTTCTTTTTTTAAACGGCTGCCCCTCGCTCTAATGACAGGGTGTAAAACTGCACATATGATTTCCAGTTTGGCTCGAGTCACAACGCTTTCCTTTCACAAACAAAGTTAAGGGCTTTAAAATCGGTTTCATGTTGCCTCTTAACTGCTAATGAGATTTACTGATTAAATATTCATCCTGTGGGCAACCTCTCATAAATTCGTCTCTTGCCAGCCAATTCCAAAGACGCTGCGATGTTTGTTGCAGCTCTGAGGAAACCGTTTCTCTTTCCATGCAGGAAAGAAGCCAAACTCGACGCTCCAAACTCCACCTGCAATGACACGGCTGAACTTTTGCAGCTTTCAGGTCTGTTTTAGCCTCGCTGGCAGAAAGCAGACAGTGCTGCCCTATTTCCACACAGGGCTGCAGTAAGCTAGATAGCCTGAATGCAGATGGCCTGATTTAGGACTTGGAAAATGGGCTTGTTGAATAATGCATAGTGCAGAGAACAGTGCATTAAAATCAAGCCTAAACCGATCCACAAATTACTGATAAAAAGTGTAGACACAAAGGTTTTGAGGCTGTCGTTGTTGGAAAAAGACTAAATTATTTTCCTTTTACTACAGTAACATTATAGTGGGGATGTTTGATTTCCACCAAAGCCTCCCGATCTGAGCTTTCTGTTTATCTATTTTACTTTTCAGAAATAAATCCACAGAGGGCAGAGGGCCGCGGGGGCTTCCCCTTATCTTCCACTCAAATCAGAGACTGTCCGGCAGATCTGATGGATCTCCCCTGAGCGACTTCCAGCCACAGCGAAGAAACACCTCCGGACCATCCGTCTTCCAGCCGACAGCCGGAGGCAGATGACGCCTGGCAGCTCATCACGATTAATGAGCACCGTTTGACGCCGAGCTGATGAAATGACACGATCATCGCTCTCCGGTTTTGTCCTTGTTTTACGACCTTTATCTTCTTCCCCAACACGTAGGCGTTTAATATCCTAATTTCAAAATGTGGACGTCTTCCGAGTTGGAGAAAAGAAGATTTCAGGAGAGATACAGAGAGTTCTTAAATCCTCTGAACCCCAAAACCTGCCAGCAGGTATGAAAAGGCATCTTTCAAAAGTATACAACTGATCATTGCTTCAAACTGTAAAAACAAGACAAATTGTTGGAATTTCAACTTTCCAACAGTCCTTGAACTGCTCATGTGTGACATATCTAAGTTTAAAATCATATTTAATCAAATCACTTTATTCTATTTAAACATTTGCCAACAGTGAACTCTTTGTATTAGCGGCATTCTATAAAAAAAATAAAAAAAAATAAAAAAAATCTATTTCTTGTTGCAACCCAAACGACTCGGCTGCAACCAACAGCTACATGAGAAAAGTTCAGGGACTTTTCGGCTGAATGAACTGCAGGCAGTGTTCACACAAAGCAGAGTGGCTCGAGAGGAAACTAATTAAAAATGGAAATAGCAAGCCATGCATTGTAAATAGAGGTTTGAAAGGCATGTGATCTTTACATAATTGGCAAATTTACACCATTTGTCAAAGACATAGAAAATGATCAGATTTAGATTGTCCTTGAAATACTCATAGACATGCTGTTCAGGAAACCTAACCACATATGGTAAATGGACTGCACTTATATAGCGCTTTTATCCAAAGCACTTTACAATGTGTTCCTCATTCACCCATTCACACACACATTCATACACTAATGGTGACAGAGCTGCCATGCAAGGTGCTGCCTGTCATTGGGAGCAACTTCGGGGTCTGTGTCTTGCCCAAGGACACTTCGACTGTGGATGGGCCGGGGATCGAACTGCCAACCTTACGATCAGAGGACAACCACTCTACCACCTGAGCCACAGCCACCCTCATATAAGCTTGTGATTGTAATATTTCACCAGAAAAAGTCCCAAAAATAAACAACTTGATGCATCCAGATTGTGTAAAAAAGTAAAAAAAATCAGTGCTTCTTAATACAACCAAAAAGGCATCAATGATTCAGCTGCATCAAACAGTCATGTGACCAAAATTAAAAAGCTTTTCTGTTCTGCCTGTGAGCAGATAATTTAAAATGCAAGTAGTAAAGTGCGACCAATTTTTTTCCAGTATTTGTAACACCTGGTGTACACATTGATGCCATTTTTTTCTTGTAAGGTAAATAATCCAAAAAATGTATTGCATTATAACTGCACAAGAGACACTTTTAAGTTCTCTTTCTCTTTTATGGCCATTTCCATTGAGATGCAGGACTTCATATTGTAGTAAAAAAAATGAGCCCACAGTGAGGAAAAAGGTAAATAAAACACCCAGGGTGCAAAGCGTTAATGTAGATAAAACTGTGTCTATTTTAGTCTGTTATCTTTTGACAGATGCTCAGCTGTGGCCCAAAGACGCCTGGACCACCCAGGTCAGAAGTGTTGCCCACTATGAGTTAAAATAGAGCTATTCAAGCATTTACTTTCTCCCCCTCGAGAAATACTTGCATGCAATTGTTGTGAGAGCGAGTGCCAAGACCCACAGGCACATGGTGATGCATGTAGCGCTGCCAAGACTGAGGGGAAGGACGCTGCTGCTGCTGCTGGTTCAGCTGAGGAAAAATACCGTTTCACGTCCAAGCCGAGGTAACCAGACCACAGAACTGATGCTACAGCTGCACGATGTATTGTTGTAGCATCAGCGCTGCAAAGGGGGAACGTGTGCAACAGTCAAGTGAGGCAAAGCAGCTTAAACCCATCACAACTGCTTTGGCTCCTCGACACAAAAAGAAAACTCACATGGTTCTCATTTGCCATGACTAATCTACACAAGAAGTCTGTCGGATAGAACGTAATTTACTCAGATTTTTTTTTTTTGGAAGACAAAGTTTGTCGACCTGCTGGCTCCACATGTGCACAGCGAAATGAGCCAAAAGGAAGATTTGGTTGCAAAAAAAAGAAATGCAACTGTTAAAGGGACATTCATCATGTTTAGGCTTCTTATAAACGTGACCAAATGTGATATTGAGGTTTAAAATGCTCTGCTCACAGAAAACAGCTCATGTAGGTGAAATAAGTTTCCGTTAATCTGACGTTACAACATCTTATTTCACTCTTTTGGAACCAATTTTTGGTCTCACGGCTGTCTGAGCTGGTGCAGTAACTGATGGAGACTAGAAGCTTCTCTGACAACAGCCGACTAGCTAGCTGCTACTGTAGCCTGAAAGGACAAAAATCTGCCCAAAGCTTATCAAAAATTGTCCTAAATAATGAAAATTCCAAAAATATTTTAGAATATGTCTATTTTCACAATTAAAGTAAAGCAAATCTGGTATTAGAACACCTTATTTCACTCTCGTCAAACAAATCTTTGGTCTCAGAGCTGCTGCAGTAACTGAGTGGAGACTAGAAGCTTCTCTGTGCACCGCCGACTAGCTAGCTTCTCCTGTCCCCTGAAATGACAGAAATCTGCCCACGACTAAACAAAAATTGCCCAAAATGACAGAATTAGTTATTTATGACAAGTCGAATTGAGTAAATCTGACATTACAAGACCTTTTGTTACTCTTTTCAGAATCATTTTTGGTCTCACGGCTGTCTAGAAGCTTCTCTGTGCACATCCATTTAGCTAGCTTCTCCTGCATGTGAGGCGTTTAGGGAACATTTTTTAAATTATAGTGTGTATTGTGAAGATGTTGTTTAGCCAGTGAAGACTTTTGGGTACAATATGTTGTATATTTAGCTTCTAGATAGGCTAAATTCAGGTTAAGACTATTTTAAATCTTATTCTGATGCAGATTTGAGTATTAGCAGGAATGTAGCACAACGTTGCAGTGAAAGCAGAGCTCTGTTTATTTAAATGTGAATGTGAAATCTCTAGTTGGGGTAAATAATTATGAATTTTGTCCATAATCCTGGAGCCCTAATCAGTTGTATAGAAATATTTCTGCTAGAAAAAGGATAATGTCGACCACAAACAGGTTCTCCGTCTGCAGAGATCTGAGTGCCATCTAAGTAAAAACGATTTTGGATGGCTTTTCCAGTGTTACGTCACATAAGAAGGCTCCAAACAGCTTATTGCTATTTTCTACGCAGTTGTACTCCTGAATACAAGTCATCTGGTGAAAATTCCTGTGCTTTTTCACCATGTATCGCAGAAAAATAAGACGTCGTAATGCCCGTTTGGTCCAGCGCCGTGCCGCCCTGACCGATGCGAGCCTTATCTTTGTCTCTCCTTGTCAGGTTCTAATTTCCTCCATAAGATCCTCCACCGCCGCTCATCACAGCGGGAGATAAATCCCCAGGCCACAATCAAAAGCTCACATTTCAGCCCAAATGTCATGTTTTTTAATCTCAGCAGCAGCCTGCTCCTTTCACCTCGTGTGAAAGAAAATAACTCCTCTGGTGGGTTAACTCCAGCGGCCGGCCGGCCGGCCGGCCGGCCGGACGTTGACGCTGGTTTTGGGGATACATGAGGCTGAGAGTGGACTGAGGAGGCTGATGGTTTCCAGACCTTCTTCAGCCCCACAGGGTCAAAAGCTGTAATCTGGTGTCTCATTAACATACTGTTACAATTAGCCAGACTGACCCACTGCTTCCCTTCACCTCTCAATCTAAACCGAGCAGGCAAACTGTGGTGGTTCTGCTCAGGATCAGTTTCTGCTAAATTCTGTTTGTTGGGCGTAAATGCAAAACCATAAAACTGGTGACTTAGAGATAAAGAAAAAAATGACAAAATGACACCACTTGTCAGAGCTGGAAGCTGTAAAAACAGCAAAAAAGTGTACAAATTTTCCAAAGGCCCTTGAAGTTAGCATGTGTGACGTGCAGGACTACCAAGAAAATGAACCAAATCTGAGCTTAAAATTGTTATATTTCTTCAAAATCACTTTATTTTACGCGTCTAATTCAAAAATTAACCAAATATGGGCTGCCGATATATAGCTCACCTGGATGGTAGGGGCTATAGTCTCCGATGCAGCGGCCATGGGTTCAAATCCCGCTAATTGACCTTTAGCTACAACTCCTTCTCCCACTTTCCTGTCTCTCTCTCAACTGTCCTATCTAATAAAGTCCAAAAATACAACTTAAAAAAAATAACTTAAATAAAATGTACCAAATATCAACTGTTTGCAGTCAAAAGATTCTGTAAAATAAAATAAATAAAAACTTGACTGGTTAAAAAAATTGCCAAGATGATGCCAAAAACTGAAAAAAATCCACTGAGCATATCACACCCAACGTTTGGTTTCTTCTTGTAAATTAACTAAATCTAAACTTAAAATCATCACATTTCATCAAAACCTTTTCATTCTACATGCCGTGTTTACTGACTCAGCGGTTAGCATCGTTTCCTCGCAAGAAGGTCAGAACAAAAAATTCCGTTTTCCTCGACGCAACCGCGAAGCCATGAGTGACTCAGCTGTGACCTGGAGTCAAGTGACAAAAATTCACAGACATTTCAGCTGAAGTGTTTACACTAACGGAGAGGAATGGACGCCAATTAAAATGTAAATCATTAAATAACTATAGTATGTAGAGTCGGCAGCTCGGTGGGTAGCTAGAAGATCCCGGGTTTGCGTCCCGGTTAGGATGATCTATCTGTGTGGAGTTTGCATGTTCTCCCTGTGCAGCGTGGGTTCTCTCCGGGTTCTCCAGCTTCCTCCCAAAAAATGAAAGTAGAAGCAAAAACAGCTTCAGAGTAGATGGATTCTGTAAATATGCAGAAATCAGAAAACTCAGGGCCAAAAACAGCATCAATCTGAATTCCAGTTTCTTTGCCATCATTGTTTTTATTCATCTTTTAAACTCCTGCCTCTCTACAGTTCTTCCCTCCTCCTCCTGTAGAGACGTCAGTATTTCTGCTGTCCCGGTGCCGTTTCGGTATTCGCCGGCCGATCGAACGCGTCCCGATTCAGGGTGAAGCTGGAGGTGACGATTCCTCCATCGTCCTCTGAAGGGGAGGCAGTTTCTCACCCCGTCTCCCACGTCAGCGTTGTCACCCCTGATGCACAACTCGACTCCAGGGACGCAATTAATGCAACGAGCTCCGAGCGCTCAGGTAGCGACGGCAGCAGCAGCAGCTCTCAGGTGACCTGTGACAGCAAACAGTCATCCTCACACCAGTTAAATCTGTCTCCTAATATTTACATTTTTAACCTTTAACCTCTTAAGAACCGAGATCTTGTTTGATATGCGTTAAAGAAGAAGAATTTGGAAAATGCAAATGACTTATTTTGGTGGATTTTTAACTGAGAAATGAAGAATAAAGTGATGAAATATCACAGTTTCAAGCTTAGATTTTTTTTCCTTCTCCTCCATGGAACATCAGGTCGCACAGGTTTAGCTCAACAACCATCGGAACACAAAATATCTCATTATTTTGGGGGTTTTTAGACTTTCTGTCTCTAATAAATGCTGTAATTTAGTGATTTTTTTAAAGACAACATGCCTTTCAGAGCGGTCGGTGGGTTTGGGGTTCCAGAGGGCTTTTAAACTGAACCACTGTGCACAACAGACGTCTTGTCTTTGTGTAACTTTACAACGATCGTATCTCCAGTTATCATCATCATCGTCTTTAAAAGCGAATCAACATCTGCTTTGCTTCACCTCACGCTGAGTGCAGCAACATCACAGACATTAATTCCTGCTTCATCTCAGCAGTTTGTGTGCACATGCAAAATTCAAAAGTTCTCCATCTCCGGCTGCAGCTGATCAACACAAAAGTGCAACGGATGGAGGACGAACCATGATCTTATTGTGCAGCACGTTTTTAACCCTCTGGACCCCAGAACCAGCCAGTGGAGTTAGACGACGTGTTATTTTTGGAGCGTTTGCAGTAACAAGATTCTGTAAATTCTGGGATTCTTGATGTAATGAAGAAGCCTTCAGTGACTCAGTTGTGATAAACAGTCACGTGACAAAAACTCAAGCCAGAAAGTGCAAATGACGTCCAAATGAGCGACTAATGAGCGGCTTGTCCACACTTTTCTCCGGCGAAAACTCTCTGAATTTTTGCTGCGTGACTGCTGATCACAGCTGAGTCAGTGATAAGTGTATGGTTGCATAAAAGGGTGCAGATTTTTTAAAATTTTATTTTATTTGCAGAATATTGGTCATTTTTGGTACATTTTGGAGACATGTAGAATTAAGTGTAGAACTGCACGGCACATATGAGGCATTCAAACACTGCAGCAAAGGTTGGAATTTTTTATTTTTTTAAAGGCACCTTTTCCAAAGAAATAAAAATAAAACACGTGGCTCCACATGCGATGGATACTTTACTATTTACATTTCTCATTTGTCACTTTTCTGTGCCAACACTGCCTGCAGTTCAGCTGAAAAGTTCCTGATTTTTTGTCAAGTGACGGTTGATCACAGCTGAGCCACAGCAGGCTTCCTGGTTACATAAAGGATCCCAGAATTTTTCACTTTTTACAGAATCTTGTTTCAGCAAACAGTTTATTTTTGGGAGAATTTTTAACTGTGGAATAAATGGCGTTGGTGACACAGTTAGATTTGGTTCATTTGCCTGATTAAACCACAGGACACGCGTGATGTGTTCACAGGCGACTGGAAAGTTGAAAATACAACAACTCTTTCTGGTTCTTTCTGGGTCTAATCTATCAATTTCTCAAAGCGTATATTTGGTAAATGTTCGACATGGCACGTCAAACGTTAAAGAAGCAAAGAAAAGTTTAAAGCAGTGATATTTTCTGTTTTTATATTTCCTGGCTCTGGTAAATGGTGTGACTTTCTATTTATTTATTTCTTTAATTCGATGCAACCAAGGAGCCAACCTCCAGCATCCCACCTCCTCCTCCTCACGGCTCCCATCACATCTCGGCTCTAAAAGCGGGCCTGCAGGAAGCATCGGGCTGCTCTCGCCCACGGAGCCGCTGCCAGGTTTGTGTGCAGCGAGAGTCGGTGAATAAGGCGACGGGGGGATTGTGGGTAACGGAGAGCGAAGGCAGAACAAACCTCCTGATGACGGCAGTTACAGTCGGTTCGTTGTGTTTGCTTCATGTGAGCTGCGAGGATCAGAGGATCAGCGTCTGCACACGGTCGACGCGCTCGGCTAAACTGCATTAAACAGCGAAGGCACGCTCAGACGGCGAGGTGTAAAACGCACAAAGACAACACAAAGACGACACAAAGACACGAGCTTACAAAGGCTGCACGATGCCAGAAGCAAATCACAGCGAGATGTTTAGTTTATCTGTCATATATAGTAAGAATTTAGTATTCTAGAGGGATTTTATGGGGGTGTAGAGCTGCATCAATCTTGCAACGCCAATCGTTTCCACCGGAGGGCGTTTTCGTTTCGTGTTTTAATTATTTGATCTTGTTTATGCTACATGTTTTTAATTTTTTTTTTGGATCTGTGTTCAATATTCTCCTAATTTGACTTTTGTTTTATTGTAACTGTTTCATTCGTAACTTTGTTTTCCAAACACATAAATATTAATAAAATCATGAACTAACAATGAAATCAAAACACTGTTATCAGTTGTTTTAATTGGTTTAAAATGCAGCAATGGGCTTGTTTTTTCTTTATTTGTTTGTTTTTCCGTTGTTGGTTTAAAACAACAGAAAACAAAAACGAACATCGAACAATGTTAAATTTTTCTGTTTAAAAAATAAAAGTTAGTTTGGAATTAGAGGAAATCAAAAAAACTACGCCGTGTCTTCCACTTTGTACAGTTAATTATTATTATATTATTATTTTAAATTCTATTTCTAAATGGATGAAACTGTTAAATTCAAGTTTAATGCAATACAGTCGTGACTTGATAATCCGACACTAAATGTAAAACCTTCTTTTATGTCGGATTGTCAAGACGGAGGTGGAGATACAAGGAGGGCTTGATGCTTGAAGGCTCATTTGTTGTTAATATTTATTGTTCATAGTTGTTATAATAACTAGTAGGGCTGGTCCCAATAGCACTTTCTGGGCTCAATTAATGATGAATATCCAAATATTCAGTGCGGTCGGGGGACACTTCCACCCCAGTGGAGCGCTTTGACAGGGTGGAAGTGGCCGGAACGCACAGGCAGTACTTGGCTGCTGATGCTAGTTTAGTTAGCGATCACACTTCTATTTCCACCATCCATGTTTACTTCCGTAAACACTGAGCACGCTCGCTGTGTGTGACGTCGTTGTGTCCTCTTCTGTGCATGCGGGACACTTTTGGGTCGTATGAAGTTCACACAGCAGATCACATACAAGTCGTATTTAATTGGAAATGTGAACGAACTCACAAAAAAATCCGAACTGAGCATTAAGTCCTGCAGTCTGAACGTAGCCAATCTGTCGGATTGTTCAGTCAGATAATACGCCGTTATCCTTATTGGTGACATAAAATGTCATGTTGGAGTCAGAATCCAAGGCTGTCGGTATGTTAAGGTTATCTTTAATGGGTTCTGTTCATTTTCCTAAAAACTTGTCAGATAGCAAGGTTTAGGATTGTTAAGGGTCAGACTAACGAATCTTGACTGTACCTTTTTTTTTTTTTAACAATTAAATACAATTGAAACACACATGATCTCATGTGGCTAGGAAATATATTTAGTTTTGTTTTATTTTAAATGACTATGTTTTCATGAGATGAGTATTTTCTGCTATCTTACAGTGTTTTGTTGGTGCATCAGTTATTCGACTGCTTTTGTTTGTAATTTTACACAACTTTCTACGGGCAGAGCATTTTCAAACATTTACAATAATTAATCATTTAATTGTGAGAAGTCAAAACTCTGATTATTCTTCCACAATCTTTCTACAACCAGTCGAGGAAAACGACAGCTTTCATCCAGACCGTCGTATAAAAGCTGAGACGACGCACTGAGCAGCTTCTAGTAGTTTCTATTTCTGTTCTGCAATAACATTAGAGTCGAGGCAAAACATCTTCACGTAATCTGATTGTCGGTGAAGGATTTTCATGACAGCAGCATCTGAAACCTGCTGAAACAAAGAAGCAATGATTCACCTGCTTCTCTTATCTGAATCTTCCTAAACATGACAGAGGAGGTTTACAAAAAGAGACGAAACCACTTAATGGAATCAGGAGCATTTTTAGAGAAAACACGTCTGCGCTGCCGGAGAGGCCCCGTGTTAGGAATCACAGAGTTGTTGTTTTCACCTGGAAGGACTTCAGTGAGGTCGGTGGAATCATCAGCAGAACCTCAGAGACGTTCATTCAAACCGACGTCTGAATCTGCCGCCCAGAAACCCACCGAGCCTCATGCAGACGTTAAAAACTACGAGCAGAGGAGCTCCACGGAGAAAACAAAGAAGAGTCGCGCCATGCTGGAGATGCAAGAAAAGCATTTTAATGAGATCAATGTTAACTTGGTTTGTTTTGATGTTTTGGCGACGCTGCGCAGCCTCAATGCCAATAAAGCAAATTCAATCTAATTGTACAACGAAATCCTAACAGGAGGGAAGACATGGAAGAGCTCGACAGATGAACGCAATGAGAGGAACTTTTCGTCCTCAGACTGTATGAAAATAAAAATAAAAAATAAAAATGTTTGAGGAATTTTTACTTTTTATTTGATAGATTCTTTTATATTTTTGAAATGCATGAAAATGTTCATGAAATTTCAGAAATTTGCATGACTAATGTAAAAAATTAAAAAAAAAAAAACATGTTAAATTATTAATAACTATTATAAAAATTTTCATTTTGGAAAAAAGTATGTTTTTGTTTACATAATAAGGATATTTAAATATTTTTACACTTTATATTTTATACTTTTTGATGCCACAAGAGGATTTAAAAAAAAAAAAGTAACATTTTTTTGCATGTCCAAGGTTTTTGGGAAACTAAAGTATTTTCTTTTTATTTAATACATGAAACTGTTAATTCCCTTTTTTTTTTTTTAAAAAAAGAAAAAAGCAGAATTAGTTCTGTAGTTTGACATCTGTTTATCTAGCTATGTTTTCAAAAGTGTAATCACATTAAAAACTGTAAAAAGGCCTTTAAAAAATACAATACAAAAACTCATGTAAAAAATAAAGCAAGAAAATGTCTTTTTTTTCCATTTGCTTTTTTTTCTTGTTGTATTTTTTTTCAATTTTTTCAATTTTGAGTATTTTAATTTTTTTCTTTGTATCTTATCAGCTGGAGTATTACATTTGTCACAGTTTATTTGTTTTTTATTAAATGAGAGAACAGCATTGTAAAGCACAATGTATAAAAAAATGGGTAATTTTACAAATTTTTTTTATTTTACAATCGATAAAATAAAAATAGACTGTGATGTTTATTAAATAGGTGAAACTGTTAAATTAAATTTTAGGACTCTAGATATTTTTCAAAAATGTACCTTAAGACAGTAAAAATTAACAGAAAAACAAGTTTGGATTCTTCATTTTTTAAATTTGTTCATTAAATGAGAGATATCTTGTGTGATTAGAGAATATTTTACAACAAAAATGTCAAATCAAATCATTATAGACGTATCATTATTATTATATGGGTACATATAGATACACACAGGCTATTTTATAGTTTTTACACATGTAAATATCCTTCATTAAACATTAAAAAGTCAAAAAATGTGCAAGATCTCATGTCAGTTAAAGCTAGAAAATGGTGGTTTAATTATTAAGCATTACTGTATATTAGGAGATGCTTATTTTCTGGTATTTTACAGTATTTTTCGGGTCCCAGCTGCCAGGATATTAGTTTTTCACCGTCTTCTTGCATTTTTAACAGTGTGATGTGTCACGCCAGTAAAGCGTGTTGGATCTGAGTGCAGATTTTGTAAACGGGAGTCGAGGGGATGGAGGGAGGAGAAGTCTGTCAGCGCTCGTCACTTTAATCTCTCGTGTGGGCGACAGTTTAAATTCTCTCTGCAGCTCATTGTGCAGAACATAACGTGTGAACGGGCAGAAAACTCGAGGTCTGAGAGGGAACGTGAGACCATGTGTGCAGAGATGCTCACGTCTGTCGTCCTGCACCGTGAATGTAAAGCCACAGTTTGGCAATAAATGGAAAATAAAAAACCCAAAAACAAACCAAAGAGCCCCAAAGAGCCTGTTTCATGACTGGGAGGTCAGTGCCATGGAGCTGCCGATGCTGCAACACGAGTGTTTAAACGTCACGGTGGCGATTCCTTTCCGTGCAACTCGACTGCAGGTTCGGTCATAAATCATAGAACAGCTCTCAGTCGGCTGATCATCTGAACGCTCAGCGGTGGCAGCTTCTCCCAGCTGCCTCCATCAGCTGCATCACCACTGGGGCCAATTATTTCCTGCAGGTGTGTTTATAGCGTGTTCCTGTGCTTTAGCGTGTTCCTGTGCACACGTGAGCTTGTTGCTAAGAGAGTCAAACACAGAGGGGGAGCAGCTTCTTCAGGGTCAAACCCTGTTACTCACCTCTGCATTTATTCATTTTAACACTCAAAGGAAAGCATCAGCAAGGTCAACGATCAGCGACCTGGACAGTTTCTCTAATTGTTGGTTATTTTTTATAACCGATTCCTGTTGAAATACATTTTAAAATGTCATATTTTGGCTCTGATGTTGCGTAAAGCTGTGTCTGATTGGTTACAGGTCACTGATAACAGCCAATCAACATGAAGGATGGATGTCCAAAAGTCAGCGGATTTTAAAAGCACATTTCTTGAAAAAAAAAGAAATATATATATATATATATATAAAGTCAAATAGCGTAATTTATCAGCCAGAAACTGTTAAATAAGAGAGAATTTTACGGGTTTTTTAAAAACTCGTGAATCTCCAATAAGTCGGTCCTTCAAGATTCTGAATGGAATCGAAACTGTCAAATAAAATCTTGTACAAAACAAAACAAAATGTGAAAAGATGGAAGAAACGGTGGTGGAAATATCGACTAAAAATGATCAAATACTGTACAGTAAAAAATTAATAAATAAATAAAACAATGAGAGAGAAAATATCTGAAATAAAGATGTTTTTCTGCAGATTTAAATACAACAAGGCAGTAGAATTACACTGTCACACACTGTGAAAGAACTGATTTTTAAACATTTTTTTTAAGTGAACACTATTTACAGTTTGTTTGTTTTTAACACTCAACATGTTGATTTTTATTTTTATTTTTTCTGCTATTTTACCAGATTCAGATTTACCAGATTTTTGAATTTTAATAAAATCGGGAAAATCTGAAATTAATAAATCAGATTTTCTCTTTGGTCATACAAATACAGTAAAAGAATATTTTACTTTTTGTCAAAATACAGATTTATTCACAATGCTGACCTGTTTGTTACACCGTAAACTTGCAAAATAACACTTTTTTTCTGTGATTTTACGAGTTATTATCGCTAACTTAGCAAAACATCTTTAAAATAATTTCTTTTTTTTAATTTAATTTTTTCATCCTTTTAGATACACTTTTTCTCTCTACCTGGTGACACTTGAACTTAAAACATTTTGTACACATTGATTCCAGGATTTTTTTTAAATAATTGTAAAACAAATAATCAAAGAAATTCAACTGTTGTTTGGCATATGTTATGACTGTATGGTTGTTCTGTTTCCATAGAGCTGCAGGATTTTGTTAAAAATGAGCCACAGGATGAAAAACGTGACAAAGAAAAATGTCCAGAAACTGCTCAGGTTTCAATTAAACTGCTATAAAACATCAATAAAGTGTGTCAGAGTTTGTGTTATTCACAATTTTAACACCACGATTTTAGATTTTACTGCAAATATATGCTGTTTCTAATTAGTAATAATCAGTACGAGCTTTAAAAAAAAAAGAAGCCAAGCAGTGGAGGCCTTTCTGCAGATGTCAGCTCCCACTGTGTCAAACATTAAATAATAATCCTTGTATGTGCTGGCTGCTAATTGCTCCTCTTACGCTCGGCTGTGTTATCTGATTCATGTTCAGAGGCTGTTTTATCAGCTCCTATCACTGATTTCCATGTCGCTCCTCCTGACTCCGCTGGAGCACCGTGGCCTCCATCAGCTGACGTCCCAGAACACTATGTGCTCAAATTACAGGCTTCAATTCTCACCGGAGCGCCGCAGAAATCCAAAAACTGCGGTTGAGGCCGCTTCATCAGAGCTGCTGCTGCTGCTGTCGGAAGAGAAAGTTCTGAACTCTGAGATAACCTCGTTTCACCAGATCAGCTGTTCTCTGATCGCGACAAGCACCAAAAGAACAATTGAGGTCTGCAGACGTTTGCTTCTGTTTTAGTGTTTTGAGTCGATCAGTGTGCATGAAAACAGTTAAGTTTTATCCAGACACACACTGATGTCAATGAAGAATCTGGTGTTCTGGTGAAAAAGTCAGACTTTCAACCTTCTAACGCTTGAAGTACGTGTCGCTGGCATTTGGTATATTTTGCATCTTTTCATGCTTGTTGTCTTTTCATTTTTGTACGATATCTGCCTGTTATCTTTGTGTTTTTGCATGTTATTTTTGCATCTTTTGTGCCATTTTTGCATCTTTTGTGTCATTTTTGCATCTATTCTTGTTGATCTTTGCTTGCTATTTATGCATTTTCTGTCATTTTTGCATGTTTTTGTGTCATGCTGCATATTTTTGCCTGATATTTTTGTGTTTTGCACATTGTTTTTTCATCTTTTGTGCCATTGTTGCATCTTTTGTGCCATTTTTGCATCTATTCCTGTTGATTTTTATATTTTTGCACATTTTTATGTCATGTTGCATATTTTTGTACCATATTTGCCTGATATTTTTATGTTTTGCACATTATTTTTGCATCTTTTGTGCCATTTTTGCATCTATTCTTGTTGATCTTTCCCTGTTATTTTTGCATTTTCTGTCATTGTTGCATCGTTTTGTCATTTTTGCGTCATGTTGCATATTTTTGTACCATATTTGCCTGATATTTTTGTGTTTTTGTGTATTATTTTTGCATCCTTGGTGCCATTTTTGCATCTATTCTTGTTGATCTTTGCTTGTTATTTCTGCATCTTTATAACAATATAACTGCATCGCACTGCACAGGAGACACTTCTGACTTCTCTCTCCTTCTAGTCACGGTTGTTCTGTGTCCACAGAGGTGCAGGACTTTGTATGTAAATGTTGTTGTGAGTTAAACATTGATTAAAATTTACAGCGCATGTAAGCAACAAAGTCACGACAGTCAGCGGAGGCTTTATAAACTAACAAACGGCTGCTGTTCCTCTGGACTGCTGGATGTCTATCAGATGTGTTTAATTCCCCCCCAGGTGGTCAGCAGAGCTTTAATTAAACAGTGTCGAAGCTTTGCTCTCATTACATTCATTGCCACACTGTTTTCTCATTTCCCCAAATGGTTTTTCAATCACAGGCTCCGGCTCTGTTTGCCAAAGATGTGGACGATGTTTGTCCGACTCCAGCGAAAGGATGATAGTTGACTGTGTCCTGTTGACGCCTGGTTTTTATCATCAGTCGCCTCCACTCTTTCTGCTGCTCTTCCTTTCACTCTTTAATTACTGTTTGCTCTCACACTTCCTCTCTGCATCTCCTGAATTCATTTATTTTACTGTCTCCTTCTCTGCATACATGAAAAATCACCAGGAACTCCCACTGGACCTCCTCAGGAGCAGTTCTTCTGTTATCTACAGTAACTTTGGTATAAGTTAATGAAGCCATACAAAGCGTTTCCTTCATACTCTGAGTATTTTTAGTTACTTTCATCATCTTCTCTGAGCCTCATAACTTCATCAGTACAGCAGACAGAATAGAGATGGACTATTCAGGGCCAAGAAACACATTTGAGTTCTGTTACAAACTGCAACCAAATCAGTTTTACATCCATCCAGGCGTCACAGCCTAAACACTAAATCTGCTTTTTGTTCATTTTTTCTACAACCAACTTAGAGCATCATATTATGGGATGTGTCATAGTTTGAACAGTAACACTGCAGCAGTTTAATGTCTATGACAAACAGTCACAGAAACAAGTATTGGTACCCTTCTTTATCCTCTACCTTTACAACATTACTACATCATGATGCTGCCACCTCCATGCTTCACGTCATGATGCTGCCACCACCACTTTCATGTGTCTTTATCCTGTGCTAACAAAGTTATGAGCCTTAGAAATAAACATGTTCATAGTGAGAAGGTAAAACTTTGCACAGCTTCATTAAATGTGTGTTTCTGTTTTCTGATAATTCACCTACAACGGAGTATTAGGGCCACATTAAGAAAAATATGTTTCCACAGACTTCAGGAATAAATTTGTAATATTACATCAATAAAGTCATAACATTTAAATCATTTTTTTAGAAGAGCAAAGTTGTTAAAATGAGGGGTCGTGGTGAAACCGATGCTGAAGTACGACTTCACGAAATGCTCCACAGCCCTCATTTGAACGACTTCGCTCTTCTAAAACAACTGGTTTAAGTGTGGGACTTTATTCTCGTAATACTACAACTTTATTCTTGTAAAATTGTGACTTTTTCTCCCAAGTCTGTGGAAAAACATTTTTCTTAATGTGGCCCTAATACTCCGTCGTATTCACCTGAGAAAACTCAAATAAATAAATAAATAAAAATAGAATTTCAGGTACTTTCAAGGCTCATATCAGCATGTGTGATGGTGGTTGATCAGAACATGTTACAGCAAATGAAAGGTCTCACTTTTACCTACATTTAATACCAGGATCATCTGGACAAACTCTAATGTAGTCATATTTAGTGTTCAGATTGTGACACCTGGAGTTGATGTAAAACTGATTTGGTTGCAGTTTTTAATAGAACTTAAATGTGTTTTTGAGCCCTAAAAATGTCATGAGTCAATCTGCTGTACTGATGAAGGTATGACGCTCAGAAATTATGGAAAAAGCTAAAATAAAATGTAAAAATTTGTCCTGTAACTCTGAAAATATTCACAGTATGACGGTAGAACTTTGCATGGCTTCACTACATATACTAAAACTAAAGCTATCGTAGACCATAAATCAGCTGATTCTGAGGAGGTCAGGTGGGATTTTATTTTTTCCAAACGTGTTTGATTTTACGTGGGCCGACCCATACATCCTTCACGCAGCAACAACACAAAGATTAGACTGATTCTGTGGAAACATTGAGGTCACTCTGGTGCTGCTCTGAGTGTTTCCACTCTGTGGGAAATGATCTATCACTTCCTCAATAATCTCTGACAGAAGCAGCTGTTTTGAACCTGCTCTGGATGAATCGTCTGCCGGAGCCTCGGGCGCAACAAAAAGGGGAAGCCGGAGGAATTCTTCTGGGTTCCTGCACACTCACCAACACACACACACCGGATGTTGAAATTCAGCTTTTCTCTTCTGTTTCTCGTCAGCGTGCCTGACTGCAGGAAGTGAGAGTGTTGCAGGAGCTTTCGAGCGCAGAGCTGCTCAAATGTGGAGAAGCTCTGCACAGATCCTGAACATGTGCACGCAGCTCTGTGGTACTCAGCGCTGCAGTTTGGATTAACAGCTAATGTCATCCTGCCAGTCAAGACGCAGCGAAATGACAGGCCAAAGATGGCAGCTAACTCTGCAACGAGGAGGGAAATGAAAAGTGTTTTCTGTGCAGAGTAAAAGAAACCTCCATTAGAAATACAGCTGCACAATATTGTAAAAGAAAATGACGTTGTGATACAGTCTTGACTCGATAATCTGACCCTTAACAATCCTAAACCTTGCTATCTGACAGGTTTTTAGGAAAAACAAACAGAACCCATTAAAACTAGCCTTAACATACCGACAGCCTTGGATTCTGACTCCAACATGACATTTTATGTCACCAATAAGGATAACGGCGTATTATCTGACTGAACAATCCACAGATTGGCTACGTTCAGACTGCAGGACTTAATGCTTGATTTGGATTGTTTTGTAAGTTCGTTCACATTTCCTATTAAATACGACTTGTATGTGATCTGCTGTGTGAACTTCATACGACCCAAAAGTGTCTCGCATGCGCAGAAGAGGACACAACGACGTCACACACACGTGCTCAGTGTTTATGGAAGTAAACATGGATGGTGGAAATAGAAGTGTGACCTCTAACTAAACTAGCATCAAAAGTCAAGTACTGCCTCTGTGCTCCGGACACTTCCACCCCGTCAGGAGCGCTCCCCCGGGGTGGAAGTGTCCCCGACTGCACCGAATATTTGGTTTTTCATCATTAATTGGGCCTGAAATCCAGCGATGTGTAGTGTTCTAACAACACACTAGTTATTATAACAATGAACAATGAATATAAACAACTAATGAGCCTTCCAGCATCAAGCCCTCCTTGTATCTGGACCTCCGTCTTGACAATCCGACAGCCTTGATATCCGACATGAAAGAAGGTTTTACATTTAGTGTCTGATTGTCAAGTCATGACTGTATTTTGTTTTTCTGCAATATTTCTTGAAAAAAATCCACGTGTTTTCAACAGATGACTTGCTCTTTGGAAAGAATGACGCTTCTACAGATTCGACTGTTTTTTATGAAGCCTATTGAAACTGTGATACCCAGAGGAAAGAAAACACTGTTTTATAGCTTTGGATGTGATTCAGATCTAACTTTCCACTCATCATAAAGATCTGTACTGCTGATAGAACTTAGTTTCGGTCAACAGCAACCTTTCCGTAGCTAAAATATTTCCACACAAGTGACTAGAGCTTGACTAGAACGTGCTACATTCCTGCTAATGTACAAATTAGCATCGAAAGGGAATTTACAATAATATCAGCTAAATTCAGAGCATCTAGGGGCTAAACATGAATAAAATTGTACCCAAAAATCCTCACTGGCTGAACATCTGCTTATCTAAAGACACTGCGATGTACCGATGTTCCTTAAACGCCTCACATGCAGGCTACAGTGGAAGCTAGCTAGTCGGCTGTGCACGGAGAAGCTTCTAGTCTCCACTCAGTTACTGCAGCAGCTCAAATAACCAAAAATTGACACTAAAAGTTACATTGAAAAGAGTGAAATAATATTTTATAATGTGAAATTAACATATATTGACTTTAATAGTTAAAATCGACAAATTCTGAGTTCATTTTGTGCACGTTTTGATTCATTTTGGACTGCTTTTAAATCAGTCTTGGACAGATGTTTGAGAGATTTTAATGTGGGACAAGTTCCAGGACAATTTGGATTAGTTTTGATTAGTTTTGGACAAGTTTTTGTCACTTTAGTAGAAGCTGGTTAGTCAGCTGTGCACGGAGAGGCCTCTAGTCTCCCCTCAGTTACTGCAGCAGTAAAAGTTTGAAGAGAGTGAAATAAGATGAAATCATTTTATCTACATAGACTCTTTTCTATGAGGCAAGCATTTGAAACATCAATATCACAGTCGATCATGTTTATTTAATCGCAGAAAGACACAAGTTCTATTCCTTCTTATTTTGAAGCCCAAAACCGCTGCTGTGTTGCTTTTCTGCAACCACAGCTTCCTTCTAAGTGTTTCTCTGCTGTTTGTCGCTAACTCTGCTGTACATGTGGACTCTGCAGGTCAACAAACTCTGTCTTGTCTATGAAGTTCAATAAACAACTCAGTGCATCCTGTTAAATTGGGGTAAACTGCATTCTGTCCACAGACCCAGATTCCTTGTAGTGATGAATTTCACAGCTGCAATTACAATCGAGGAAGTTGTGATTTTCAAGACGCTTTCTTAAGATGTTAATAAAAGTGTTTCGGGACAACAAGGTTTCCAGAACCTGACCGGTTCCCTCCATCCTTCAGCCTGTCGGAGCCACACAGGAGTAACCTTGACTGCCATCTGCATTGCAGCGAAGTTCCTCCCGCTGCCACCAGAGAGCTGAGCTGCTGCAGAGCCTCCTTTATTCCCCGAGCAGGACGGGATGAAGCGTCCTCTGAAAGACGCGCCACGGCTCGTCCTTGATTCCGTCTCATCTCTTTTTTTTGAGGAACCAAATTCGCACAAGCTGCGAGATGCGAGGAGGCTCTGCACACCTACACCTGCCTCCGTGCAAACACCCACAGCGTTCGTATTTCAAACAGCTTTAGACGGTGCAGCAGAGAGAAAGGAGAAGGAGGCTAAAGCTGGCGAGCGTTCAGTGAGTCCAGTCACCTGTGTAGGTGCAGAGGACTGAGTGTGGGCAGCAGCTTACTATAGCACACACGCTATTGTTTTTTTTGTTGTTTTTTTTCCACCATCTCTGCTCGGCAAAAGAGAAAAAATAAGTCTCGGAGCAGCTTTGATCAATGATGCATTTTCTTTCTGACACATTCCACGCCTGCGTCCGTGAAGCCCACTCAGCTCTATAAATAATCCCCGAGAGCCTGATCCTTGGCTGGGCTCCTTCTGTCTCGTCGAGAGGCTGGAAACCGACTCACCGACTCATCCAGGGCCAGTGGAAAATATTTTAAAAACTATCTATGCCCGCTTATCTTTGATCTGCAGCATGATGAGGCTCTTGCTTTCTTTTCTGTTTTCTATCGCTCAGCGTCCCACTGAGGGGGTTAAACACACTTGGAGCATGCAATGAATATTTGAAATAAACTTCAGAAAATATCAGATGATTATTTAGCAGAAGCATGGCTGCACAATACTGGGAAACACTGATGCAATATCTGGTTTTTCTGCAATACATACTGGAAAAAAATGCAGGAAAATGATATCAAACAGTGGGTCACTGTTCAAAAACTGGTGAAAATAAAATTTTAAAAATGGGGCTGATTTAAAAATAATAAAATTTTAAAAAAAAAATTATAAAGTTTTACAGTCGCATATTGTAAAAGAACAGATTATTATTTGTGAAAAATACACACTTTTGATGTGGACATTATTTATAGTTCGGGATTTTAAAAAAAAAATTTTTTTACAGTTAGCATGTGAATTTTTTTTAAAGTGATTTTACTAGATATTATTTTATCTTAAATCTGTAAAATAATAATAAAAGTGATTTTTTTTTTACAATTTTTAAAAAATTCTTAATATACATATTTTTCTTGAAAATAATAGCAAATGTAAATTAGGTTAAAAAAATACAGATAAATGAGTTGAAAATAGAGCAATTTACATGAAAAAATTCTTAAAAATTACATGTAATTATTTATTAAAAGTACAGATTTTTTATGTAAAAATTGTTCATAGTTTTGCTTCTTTGTTTTTGTTTTTTTTACAGTCAGCATGTAAATTAACATTTTAATTCTGTGATTTTACTAAACATTATCTGCAATTTAGTAAAATGAGATTACAGTAAACTATATATTTAAAAAAATATACAGTTAAAAACATTTATTTTGTATATTTCCATGACATGTAGTGACTGTTTTGTGCCTCAACTGAAGGATGTGAATGTTTCCTGCACCCACAGGACTGACCGGTGACGCCCAGTCAGAGCTGCAAATGGATGAACATCGTATTCAGCAGCTTTTTTTCTTTCAGCAGAGGAGACGAATGTAGGACACGGGAGGAATCGAGTGTGTTCGTGTAAATGCACAGCGAGAAGCGAGCGGTTCAATGTGGCCACTTTGCACAAGCGCTCCGGGTGAAGGTGACCTTTGCCTCGAAAAGCCCGACGGGTCGGACTGCAGCAGGAGGATCCGGCTGATACCAGACGGACCGACGCGAGAGGGAAACCGGGGGAATCTTCAGGAGGGAGGAAGGCGTTTCGGCGTACAGAGGGAGGAACTATTTTTAGGTCGGGAGTCAGGATTCCCTGAGAGAGAACCGAACAGCAGGAGGGGAGGTGGATGCTGATATCCAGCCTCGATACCAGCTGACCCAGTTTCAGCCAAAGATGTTCTGCCGCTGCTGCTGAAAGGTCAAAGGAAGGTGACAAGAACAAGGCCGGCTATCTGCACCTTCCCTCTTTCTTTTTCTGAGGCTAAATTGTTATTCTTAGCGCATTGGGGGGCTGCAGTCGGCCCAAAACAATCAACACATTGTATACAATCTTATGCAATGTGATCCTCAGGAGGTCTGTTCAGTTTCTGTGGACGTGGAATTTAATCTGCCGAGCGTCTCACCCACAATCCTCTCTGGGACGGAGCTCCACCAGCATCTCAATGCGCTTCACGAAAAGGCAGCAAAACGTAATGATTTCACCTAATAATGTCGTTTCTCTCTTTATGAAACCGTCGTAAGTGGCTCAGACTCACTCAGGTGTAGATGACAGGCTTATCTTCAAAATAAAAATGTCCTGACAGCTCTGATGGAGCTCAGCTTCATCCGCGGCAGCTTTAACCCTCTAAAGGCCGAAACCCATCAGGCAGGTTCACAGAAGGAACGCTGTCTTAAAAAGAAGACGGAAACGGCAAAAAAACAAAAAGAATCTTCAGATATTTAATTTCCCAGTGGTCCTTGAACTAATCATGTGTGAGTTTTCTTAATTCTCTTTTTTATTTAGAAAATCTAAGTCATGATATTTTTTTTAAAAAATGATTATATTTTTATGTCTCGTTTAAAAATTCAACAAAAAATTATCTTTTTCATTAACGAGATTCTGTAATAACATATATTTTTTAAA
>NW_007578107.1:39533-44544 GCF_000690725.1 Stegastes partitus | reverse complement strand
ATTTCATGGACGTTTTAGCTTTCAATATCACATGTGACTTTGCTTTCATCAGGAAAACTGACTATAGTATATGTAAAAATTAAAAATAAAAATACTACAAAAGTGCAGCAGTGATTTCGGTTTCATTTTAAACCCCCCAAAGTACCAGTGGGTTCAAAAAGCATGCTGCCTTTAAAAGAACAATTTTTTAAAAAAAGCCAAAATGACAGCATTTATCAGAGCCAGAAACTGCAGACAAAAATCATTGGATTTCCAACTTTCTGTAAATCCTTGAACTACTCATCTGTGACATGTAGCTCCATGACAAACATCAAGCAAATCAAAAAAAATAAACATTTTCTTTTCGCCGCAACTGTGACACATATGGGCATTTGGAAAAACGTTGATGATTCTAGATTTTTTTTATTTATTTTTTTAATATTTAGCAAAATGTCTGAGTGCTTCCCTCCCACTCTCAAGGAAAACAGGAGGCAAAAGCACAACGCAAGCTCCATTTCCTTTATCGGTCTGTGAGAGGAAGCAGTTCCCTGTTAGAAAATCACTTCATTCTTGGTCTGGCTCGTATTGATCGGGCATCAGCAGCTCCCTGTGTATCCATCACACACAGATTTTACCCCATGAGTCCACACTGTTGTCAATCAAAACATAGTTGACTACGTTTGAACCCAGATTACAATCGACTGCCAATTTCTGGTGCGCGAGTAATTGAAATTCATCAGCGGTGACCTTTTCTTCAGGGGGAGCTCGGCGAGAACTGCAGCTAACATTTCATTTTATTCACAAACCTGCCAGTGACAGATAACAGGGAAATTATTAGCAGGAAAAGGACCAAATACAGGGAGTTGTCTCTCTTTTTTTTTTAAATTTGCATAATGTCACCGCATTAATTAAATGATAAAATCAGAAATGTAGGAAGATTCTGACATGATTTGTCTGATATGATAATGCAGGTGCTGGAATTTTGGTTCCCACTGTCTAATTATGGTGTGGTTTTTCTTGTAACCAAAAGTGAAATTTCAGCATTTTAAACTGGATTTTTTTGTGCAAGATAAAACATTGAGGATGTTAAGATTGAGTTTGGGGGATCCTTCAATCTTTCTCAACCCACTGAATTCAAGTGAGAACGTATAAAAGTGGCCTGATCCACCTTTTCTCCGTCACGAGACGAGAGAAGCTGTCGGAGAAAAAGCGTTTCTTGTCGTTCCTTTCTAGCAGAAGCTTAGCCTACTGACCTTCATACAAATATTCAGTGTTCCAGCTTAAGAGCTTACATGTTCTGTGCAGAATAAGAAGTCTCCAAACCGCCCACATCCTTCTCAAATGTTGTGAAACTGAACTTTACAGAACCACTTTTTCGTTGCTCCGAGGTTTAACAGTCACAGCCGACAACAATGACCGATTGCTAAACTGGTAAAACTTGTTTGTTTTAGGAAATGGAATCTGAAATGTAATAATGAGACATTTTAAGGTACACATGTAACCATCCATCNTTGCATCTTTGTGGTTGTTTTTAACGTCTTTGTCGTCATTTCTATTTGTGTCATTTTTTTGCATCTTTGTGGTTGTTTTTAACGTCTTTGTCGTCATTTCTATTTGTGACAAGTGCTGGTCTACTGCTACTTGTGTTGTTGTGCCATGTTGCGTCAGATCACAATTAAGGTGTTAACATACCTCAAAAACTCGCAGACAAGCTAATCGATAGATGCAGCGTTTTCTCTGAGCTAAAATTACCGTTTTTCTGAATGGAGTCTGGTGGCGTTGAAGAGCGCAACATAAAAGCTTCCCAGAAAGCACTAAAAAATATTCTAAATATTCTAAATACAGCATCCACTTAAACCGATATTGATTTTTTTTAGCTAGTTCTTTTATTAAGTGGCTCATATTTATTTCCCTGCTGACCCGTCTACAGCAGCTCGGGGCTTTTTCTTCGATCCTGGTCGTCATGTCTGCTGTCCGGTTCCGGTGATCTACTGCAGGTAACACACCTCAGACAGCACCGCTTGGAAAAAAAATTAAATAAAAAATCCCTTTAACAATTGGAACACCTAGACACCCTTCTGCCCTGAGAGAAAATTACATCCACTTAAACGCATGTAAGCGAATGAAAATCAATACTCGGAAAGCGAAGAAAGGTTTGGGGGGTCGACAGCCTCCTGGTGAAATGACAAATCTTCTCCAGCTTAGTGAACTCAGCACTATTTAAACCCCCTTCCTTCCTATTGGCATTTCTTTTTCCCGGATGCTGCGTCCTCAGCAGAGCTAAATCTGACCATCATTTGTCTTTTTATTTTTTTTATTTTTTTGTTATTTCCCTGCGCTGTTTACCAGAAGTTGTTCAATCAGCGAGTGGAAGGTCCTTTGTCTTGGCTTATTGTGATTTAACATGCTGCATCCGTGAGCAACCTGCCTGATTTACTGCGCTCATTAAGGGCGGCAGCAACGCCGGGTTTAGAGCGCGGGAGGGATTTAACGGTATTACAGCGCTGCGGCGAGGCGATCATGAGACCGCTCATTCATGGCCGCAGAGGGTGATGTGAGGAGAAAGTGAAAGAGCGCCTTCCATCTTCCTGTTTTATCTGCCTCTTACCTTTCTGCTGCTGCTCCATGCCACCGTGAGGGCATGTGAAGGACAGTCAGATGCAAACACGACATAGTGCGAATGCTCAGCGACTAATCTGATCAAACACGAGGGAAGCAGGAAAACAGAGCGCAGCATAATCCTGGAAGATTGTCATCAGTGAGCAAACGTTGTGTTTAAGCNATTTTAATATTTTAAATTAATTCCTAAAATCAGATCTAGTTCGTGACAGGAGCAGTGTTGGTTGGGTATATTTAAAATGCACAAAAATATCAACAAAATTTAATATATGTATATATGTCTAATGAAACATAATAAAAGATTAATATGTTAAATTCCCCTATAATATAGTAAATATATTTCTATAATGAGATCCAACTGGTGAAAAAGGAATTTTACATAAATTTTACATATTCTTAGACATATTTAACATTGTCTGCTGAACATTGAGGGGGCAGATTGTTGTTTATTAAGTATTAGAGAGACACAACCTCCCAAAAGAATGCATCAGTACATCCTGGTTGATTATGTATTTGTCTGACTTCTGATTTTTATCACATCACATTGCCGACGCATGCAGAGCCCGACTGCACACACTCCCACACAATCTACAAAACAAACCGAGCCGCGTATCAAAGGGAGGAAGCTCCTATAATGAGTTTCATGAGTGCGTGAAGCATCGTGTCGGTATTTCTGTGCTCCGTTGTCTCTTCATGTGGTCGACTTTACGGCTCCCTGCGGATCCCAGAGAACCTGAGCCAGCAGCTACAGAAGCTTCCGGCAGCAGAACCACATCAGTGTTTAAAGGGAGGACCTTCCCGGACTCTGTCATTACTGCTCTCTGCAGGGAGCTGGGAGGCCCGGTTTCCTGAAAAGCTGCCTCCGAACACTTCACCGCTTCATTACACCAAAAAAAAAAAAATTCATGTTAAATCTCTTTAGACATCCAAAGCAGCACAATACTATAAAAAGTATTCACCCTCATTAGAGGTTTGCTGCCTTTACTGCTCGTCTACACTGAATCACAGTTGATAGAATTTGGCTTTTTGGACAAGAGCTTAGAAAGAATTGATCCTGTGTTGGTTTCAATCAGCCTGAACATCTGGATGCTGCAGTTTTACCTCATTCTTCTTTGTAAAACTGCTCAAACTCTGTCAGGTTACACAGGAATCATGAGTGAACAGACCTTTTATAAGTCCAGACACACATTCTCGGTTGGTTGGAGGTCTGAGCTCTGACTCGTCCACTCCAGAACATTCAGCGTGTCGTCTTTAAACCATTTCTGTGTAGCTTTGGCTCACTGTCTTGATGGAAAACAAATCTTCTCCCGAATCACAGTTCTCTTCCAGACTGCATCAGGTTGTCCTCCAGGATTTCTCTACACTTTGCTGCATTGGTTTTACCTCCTCTACCTCTACAAGCCATCCAGGGTCTGCTGCCGAGAAGCACCATGATGCTGCCACTGCCGTGCTTTAGGCCACTTTAAAGGAGGTCGATATTTAAGCAATCACTTGTTCTACATTTTCTCTCTATTTTTTTTATTTGACATCACTTTGTAGAAATCTAACTTTACTTTGACATTAGAGTTATTTATTTATAAATTCTGAGGAACCATGTTATTATCGAGCGAGGCCGCCATGACACCTGTAACTTCTGTGAAGGAGTTACAAGCATAAACGGTTTGATTTTTTTTATTTTTTAATGGTAAATTCTGGTCAAAAAAAGCCAAATTAATTTGACCATGATTCAATGTTAAACAACAAAACAACAGAAAAATTTCCAAGGAAGACGAACACTTTTTAGGGGTGCTGTAAACAGACATGGAGGCCTCATTTCAGAGGTATAAACTGCGCCTAAAGTCACAACATTAGTCTCCGAGGACAACGAAGGCTTTTGTCGGGCGTTTTGCTTAATTACGGAGGGGAAAGAAAGTACAGTATGTCCTTCAGAAAGGAAAAAATACAAAATCCCAGTGTGGAGCGGCTGCTTTCACATACCAGGCTGTGGTGTGTGGGTGTTACAAGGGCAACGAGAGGGGAAGCAGGGTCACAGCAGCTGTTGAGGGCTTCAGGGGGGAGAAAAATACAACGCTAAGCTCGGTTAATTCAAATAAACAATTCCTCCCTGCAGTGACAAATCCTGCTCAGCTCTGGCTTGGAATAAAGTCTCTGCATTTAAAGGGTTGGGGAGTTTCTTTGAAGTGGGATCGCTGAGAAGGAGTCGATGCAACACCTGCAGTAGTTTAGGCAGCGAAAACCATCATCATCATCATCATCATCATCATCAGCTCAACTGCTGCGAAAAGTCGACATAATTAATGAGGGCGAGGCTGATAGTGTCATTATTTTTAACCAATGCATGTGTTTTTTATTATAACAAATGGTTTTCTTCAGTGTTTCTATATAGTTGATGCATCATGAGTTGTTTTTGGCT
>NW_007578107.1:33944-38561 GCF_000690725.1 Stegastes partitus | reverse complement strand
CGTGGAAAACCCCACGTCTTCAGCCTTCAGCCTGATTTCGCTGCGTCGTCGCTTCATCCTTCTTTTCTGCGTTTCGACCACAAGCTACAGAACAAATATCCCCACACAATAACTCGGCAGCTGAATGTAAAGCAACCTCATCAGGAGCTATTATTCTGTGTATTATATATACATAATGGTATGTTTACGTGCTCATCCAGCACCCCCCCCCCCAACACCCCATAATTCATTAACTCGAAATGTAGACAGAAAGGAGGTTAATAGAGTGGCCTGGTTGCCTAGCAACTCACTGATGTCTTTCTTTTTTTTTTTAATTTACACTCAAAGAAGGGCAATGACTCAAGGGCCAACAGGAGGACCACTTTGATGTGACACAAAAGGACAAGGAGAGTCTGGAAATATGGAGGCCTACAGTCAGTTACACAAAAAACAATCTGTACTTCACCAAAACATCACCATTCATTATGTGTGTATTTGATATTTAACCTTTATGCAAAGTCTAACTTCTGCTAGAATCTATGACATGCGCCATACGTAGGTGGTGGATTTTGGTATTCAGAGCACATACAAGCTTAAAAATGTCAAACTAGCAGCTTTAAAGTGCTGATTTTTTGGGGGGGAAATCTGATTATAAAGGATGATAAAACAGTCAGGAAAAAAAAAAGGATGCAGCCGAGACAGAAGCTCACTAACAGCGAGCAGCATCTCCGACTGAGCCGAGTACACCCAGTTCCTGAGCGATGCAGAGGTGGTCTGAAGGACGATTTTTCTCGGCGCATACTGCCAGAGCAACGAGGAAAACAATGGACACGGCGGAGGAAAAAAAAATGAGTCATCCTGTTTCAACTCTGCCCAAACAGTGTGAAAAATCCAAAGAGGGATCGATCGGCACGTTAAAGGGAGGGAAGGTGGGCGAAGCCGTGGGTGTTTGCTTAGCAGAGTGGCTAATTCTGTCGGTGTCAAAGGGCACAAAGAGAACATGGATGGAAGCAGAGTTACAGAGGAAGAAGAAGATTAGACGAAATCACACGTTCTTCCTCGCGCTCGATGCTCTCAAGAGTTTGTCCGGATTCGCTGCGAACACGATGAGCTGCACGATGCTGGAAAAGACCGACAAAACAGCGATACTGTGTTTTTCTGCGATATAAAAAAAAACTAATTTTCAGCACATTATTTGAATGACTACTTCGAAAGACTTGGGGGTGATTTTACAGAGGAGAGAATCATCATGTAAAAAATACAGAGCTTTGTGCTGCTGATTTAAACGGTCCAACTAATCGTTTGGACGACTTTTGGTCAACATCCTTCTTTCAGCAGCTAAAGTACAGTCGTGACTCGATAATCCGACCCTTAACAATCCGAAAATCTTGCTATCTGACAGTTCTTTAGGAAAAACAAACGGAACCCATAAAAAATAGCCTTAACATACCGACAGCCTTGGATTCCGACGTATTATCTGACTGAAAAATATCTAAATTGTGCCCAAAACACCTCAGTGATTTAACATCTGCTCATCAATAGACATTACAATGTACAGATGTTCCCTAAACGCCTCACGTACAGGCTACCGTTAAGGCTAGCTGATTATGCACAGAGCAGCAAAATAACCTGTTCTGATGTCACATTTATTCAACTTTAATTAATAATAATAAAAATTCAGATATTTTGGACAATTTGTGTGTAAGTCTGGACAAATTCTGAATAATTTTGAGGCATTTTCAAGATATTTTGGATGATTTTAGAGCAATTTTGGGAAAAGTGTGAGTCATTTTTGTGAATTCATGCTGGACAGGACGTGTTCTAATGTTATTTTCAGATTTATCTTCACCCAGGTGATTTTTCAATGTAAGCTTTCTATGAGTGGAGCATTTTAAACATCACTATTCCAGCTGATTATGTTTATTTAATTGTGAGAGGCCAAAGTCCTGATTAATATTCCATTAACTGCAGCCCTACAGCTGATGTTGGTTTTCTGTTATTGCAACAAAACCTTCCATTTCTGTGTTTATCTCCTGTTTCTTGCTCATTTTGCTGTTCATATGTGGAGTATGCATGTCCACAGAGTCCCTCCATCCATTCATTATCTATACACCACTTAATCCTCACTAGGGTCATGGGGGGCTGGAGCCTATCCCAGCTGACTCAGGGTGAAGGCAGGGGACACAAAGTCTGCATCTTTTAAATTATAAATTCAGTGCCTCCATGAACTTTTCAATCAAAATAAAAGATGATCTATCAGACAGACTTCTCTTGCAGATCAGTCACAAATGCAAACAGTTTTGCGTCGAGCAGCAGCGTGACGTGTCCGCCTGCTGATCGCTGTGTCGATGCCGAAACCGTAAACCGCTGCTCGTTCATGCAGTTCCCTCACAGGCTGCTGCATTAGTGAGGATGCAGTGATGGAAAGTTGCCTTTGAAAGAGCTGGATAGCTACAAGAAGCTGCCATTAGTGCAGCTCCAGCCTCCCCTCCGTCTTTGTCTCTGTTCTCTGGAAGTGCTGAGTCAGCACGAAGCCCGGCTGACCCCGACTCTGCAAAAACATCACATCAGCCTGTCCGGAGACATGGAGCACCGGGCCTCGACGTTCTTTATCTCGCCTGCCTTTAGGTCACTGTTTGTCCTTTTAACTCGAGTCCAGCTGTCTGTTGGCTTCTTCTCCAGCGACTCCCCCCCCACACCACCCTCAGCAACATCCCCCAGAGAGCCTCATGAGGCATCACCTCAAACACATCCTGCTTTGTCTCTTGTCTGTTTTCCAGCTCGTTTCCAGCTGATTGTTCAGCTTTCGTCTTCTGCTTTTCTAAAGTCGAGAGAAAACATGTTCCAGCGACACATCCTCTTTCGCTTTCTGTCACGCTCCGAAACCAGACGAGTCCAAAAATACGGCCGGAATGAAAACAAAGACCTCACATGACCGTTTAGACTCAGACGCCACAAATTCAGCAGATTTGAAATATTTTAGAAGTCCTGGTTCGCTGTAAACACATTACAGTCTACCTAACACAACAACTTAATGCCTTCGGTCACTTGTTTGTCACTTCAAATCAGACAAAAGAAACCTTAACGAGACGGGTTATTTACATGTTTACTGTAACAAATAAAAACATAAATAAAAAGTAAAATCTGGCCAAAACTGATAAAAAAAAATCTGTAAATCTGTATTTTTTTTTTATAAATGGGTATAAAATTTCTTAAATTTATGAGCTATGTTTGTGTATTTTATTTTAATTTTACAAATTTTTGCTGATATTTAAAAGAAAAAAATCTGTATATTAAAAATTGAAAAATTTTACTTTATGTTACTGTTTTTTAATTATGGAAAATACAGAAAAAAAACCCATTTTAATGCTTTAAAAATTATTTTAAAAAAGACTGACAACTGTAAATAAACAGTGTTCAGTGTTTGACTGTTTGTGTATCTGCTAAAATTATTATCATTTTCAGATATTTGCATTTATTTTCACTTATTTTCAGTTTTCTTAAACATGACAATATTCTGCAGTTTTTAAATCTTTTTTCTTTTTCTTCTTCTTTCAGCGTTTTCATACGACCACATTCATCTTTTGTGTTTCTTCTAATTGAATGAGCTGAACTGAGTTGTGCGTTTATGTTTACGGGTTTATATTTTCCAGCACAGATATTACTGCTGACGGTTAAAAACACTGCCGGCTGCTTGATACGGACGTGCTTTAATCAGCAGAATGAATTTTGATGGATGACTAAAGTGTAAAATCACCGGTGGAGGTGGCACTGCCAGTCTGCCTTCAAGGAATAAATCACATTTTGCGGGGAACTGATGAGAACGTCGACGCACAACCACAGCCATGAAATTATGTGTCTCCTCCATCAGGAATCTGATGGAAAGCAGGATGTGGAGCTTCTCATTGGTATGCAAGCAGCGCTGCTCTGAAGGGCAGACGTTCACCTGCAGGTATCACTCAGACAGTCTCACACCGCGACAACGTAAAACTAAGAAATAACACAGAACATTAATTATTGTTTCCGAAGCGGAACTAATTGACATTTGCTAAGGATGCTCCCAGTGCTCCTGGAACACCTCCTGGAAATCCTGTTGGAGCTTGTTACAACATTACAAGAACAATCAAAAAAGTAGAGAAAATATTTCTACATTTGTCAACAGAGCTGGACTTTCAGGAGGCGTAAGTGTTGCACCAGGAGCAGAGTGTCACCACACAAGGACTTAAATCCCACAATGCACTGTTCCAGTTGTTAAACTGCTCAGACAACTGAGAGACCAAAATACAGCTTGAAAAGAGTGAAATAAGGCGTTCTAATGTCAGATGTACTTGACGTAAATGGTCAAAATGGACAAATCTGAAAAAAGCTTGTCATTTTGGAGACGTTTTAAGACATTTTGCACAATTTTGAGGTTATTTTGAACAAGTTTTGAGCTACTTTGGAAAATCTTCTAGTGTTTTTAGAAACATTGAATCATTTTTTGGTAAAAGTTTTAAAGACATTTTGCACAATTGTACTTGGACAAGTATTAACATTTTGGACAAATTTTGATCGTTATCATTTTGGACAATAGGTGAGCCATGCTGAAGAAGTTTAAGACATTTTTAAGACATCTTAAGCAATTTTGCAAATTTTTCT
>NW_007578107.1:18848-33479 GCF_000690725.1 Stegastes partitus | reverse complement strand
TGATATTTGCAAAGACTGATTTAACCTGCCTCCATCATCACTACATACAGAGAAATCCTGACAGAGGCAGCATCAGACAATGCAGCAGATCTTTGCGTTTCCAGCTGCTGCACAGCACTCTGCAGATCCACTGCAAACACAGGTGACGTGACCGAGGCAGTTTGGAGGTTTCGGGTTCACAACAAAACAACAGTGTTCTGCTCCGAGAGCTTCACTGAGGCCTTAAAGAAAACAGCAACCTGCTGCTTCTGATGGACTGAAACCTCCACAACCTGCTGATCTAAATGTTGTTTCTGCAAGTCTGGCAGTAAATCTGCTGTTCCTTGTTTATTGTGTCATTTCTGGGCCACACTGGTGTTTTCTTTTCATTCGGCTTGTCTCCATATAGCTCTTTGAAAACTTTATTTTTTTTTCAATCCAGCAGGGATGCTGGAAAAAAAAATACTTTAAAGAATGATGAATTATTGTAACGCTTAAAATAAAGTAATGCTGAAAATAAGAGCAAATGTCTGTAAATAATGCTGCTTGTAAAACTGTGTAGTATGTTATAGTCACGTGCTGTAAAACAACAAACTCCCATTTATTTAAAAAAAAAAAAATACAGATTTTTACTACTTTTATCTCTAAATGTCATTTATAGTTTTTGGCCTATGTACATGTAACTTATGTACATTTAACTAGAACATGTCCTGTCCAGCATGAATTGACAAAATGGCTCAAAATGACTCCAAAATCATGTAAAATATCTGGAAATTGCTCCAAAATTATTCTGAATTTGTCCAGAATTACACATAAATTGTCCAAAATATCTAGATTTTTATTATTATTAATTTAAATTAAATAAATATGACATCAGAACACGTTATTTTGCTTCTCTGTGCACAGTCAGCTAGCTTCAACCGTAGCCTGCATGTGAGGCGTTCAGGGAACATCTGTAATTGGACAAAAACTTGTCCAAAATTACAAAAACTTGTGTAAAATGATTAAAATTATTCAGAATTTGTCAAGAATTACACATAAATTGTCCAAAACATCTAGATTTTTATTTTTAATTTAAATTGAATGAATTGAATGAATGCAACATGTAAATTACTAATTTAATTTCCTGTTATTTTACTAGTTATTGTTTTAATGTGATTTAACAAAAGCAGGAAAATCTGTAAAATAACAGCAAGTTGTTAAAGAAAAATTAATGTAAAAATAGTGAAAAATGTTTTTTTTTTTAAAGTGTTTCCAAAAAAACCCCAAAAAAACACATGAATTGCTGCTTATTTAATTTTAATATAATGCATAAAAGATCTGTGGTCCTCTTATACACTGCAATTTATTTTTCATATATTAACATCTATATATTTTGACAGTTTTTTTAAGTGTTTTGCTCTGCCGTGGGCGTCCACAGATGCTCCTCTCGGGGACATTCGTCACTTTACGTCCTCGGCTCGGTTCAATAACACATTTCCACAGCAAGAGCCTCCATTTCAATTTACTGCCAGCCAACAGCTCCATCGATACGGGGATGTAGCTCCGTCCCGATACCACGAGGAGCAAACAGAAACATGACAGCAGTAACTTATAGAGGCATCACAGGACACGGACGTCCAGCCACCGACTGCCTGGAATCAATACTGGAAGTGGGGGGAGGAGCTGAAGACGCTTCCTGGATGAGCTCTGAAATGTGATGCTCGGGAGGAGGAGGAAGAGGAGCGGCACAAGGACGAACCATTAATAACGTTAGAAACATGCCTGTGGAGCTGAATCCGAGCCGGGATGTTGGGTTCAGCTTCACCTGTGTTCCAGTCCGCTGCCTCCAGCATCACTGTTTGATCTACTGGCCTGTAATCAGATTACTGCCGAGTGATCTGATAATCTAATGGCAGCGGGCAGCCTCAAGATTTAACCCAGCGGCCCTCTGTCCTCCTGCTCCCTTCTTCTTTTGTATCCTCCTTTTCCTACCGTGTTTTCATCCCTTCTTCCATCTCTTTCATAAACACCATTCATCTCTGCCGTTTTCACCTTGAACTCTTCGTCTCCATCAAAACATTTTTCTTCCGTCTCATCCACCACATTTACTTGTTTTCTGCATTTCTGTATCATCCCAAAAAAAAAAAGAAGCACCAGAGCTGCACTGCAGTGGAAAAACCTGACATCGTGATATTTTGTTTTCCTGCAATATGAAAAATTGCAGGAATTTCCACCAGATGACTCGATATTTGGAAAGAATGAATCATTCTGGAGTGATGGGGGTGATTTGGAAGGAGAGCACATCGTGTGAGAAAGCAAGACATTTATTTTTAAGAAAAGCCTTTTGAATCGTTCTCAGATGTTGTGCCGGGAGTTAAAACATCGACAATAGATGTGAAGAACTGCAAGACACCGCTGACTGACAACCTGCTTTTGGTCGACATTACAGCTGCAGGATTGTGGAGAAAATGATATTTATCTCAATTACTCACTGATTTCAGAGGCAAAACATACATATTGGACTGTCATATTTCAATAAACAGAAATAAGATTGGACTCCTCATTTGCTGAAGATCTGCTCATCTATTGATTCTATAATTTACAGATGTTCCCTAAACGCCTCACATGCAGGCTACAGTAGAAGCTAGTCGGCTGTGCACAGAGAAGCTTCTAGTCTCCACATCAGACAGCTGTGAAACAAAGAAAAAATCTGTTTAAGACTAAAATAAGGCTTTCAAATGCCATATTATATTAGACTGTATTTTTTAATTATTTTGAAAAGTTTCAAAACATTTTTGGCAAAGTTGGACTCATTTTTGTCTAATTTTGAGTCGTTCTGTAGACGTTTTAAGCCATTTTGGACATTTATTTAGTCAATTTGGAAACATTTTCATTAGTTCCTGTCTGTTCAAGCTACAGCAGAAGCTTCTAGTCGACTGTGCACAGAGAAGCTTCTAGTCTCCATCAGTTACTGCAGACAGACAGCTGAGAGACCAAACTTACTTTAAGAAGAGTGGAATAAATGTCAGTCGCTTCATTTTGAAAGCACTCTGGATGAATTTTGACATATTCTGGACTAACATCGGATAAGTTTTAAGTCATTTTGTACAAGTTCTGAATCATTTTAAACAAGTTGTGTCATCTTGGACAAGTTTCGGAACATCTTGGACAGGTTCTAGTGATTTTGCAGAAGTTTGGAGTCATTTAGTGTCACTTCTGAGTCATTCTGGAGAAGTTTCAAGACATTTCGGACATGTTTTCGTCATTCTGGACGAATTTTGAGTCACTCTGGATAAGATTTAAAATATGGTGTCCTGATGACGGATGATTTTGAGGATGGGCTGTTTTCTATAAGCATCAATATTAATATGTCACAGTCAGCCATGTTTATTTAATGTTTAACGTCTCTAAAAAAAAATGACTGACATACGTTTTTCTGTTTTATTTAAAGGGCTATTTACACATAATCTTAGGTAATAATCTTAATTATGATAATCTTCTGGAGGTTTAAATTGCTGGGGCCAAATTGACCCCAAGGATAAAAGTTGGCAGTAAATTAAAGGTCATAGGAGGGTTAATTAAGAGAAACTAAAATCATGATGGTAAATGTTTCTTTTTTGCAACCCAATCTTCCTTTCCAGTGTTTCTCATTTTGCTGTCGGCATGTTAAACAGAAAACTCCCTTAAATCAGACTAAATGATGTTTTATCAGACAGATTTCTGATTAGCGACGGAACAACTGAGTGAGTTTTCTTTTTGTATCAAGCCGAAGCTGCAGCGATACATCAGGACGCCTCCTTCACCTCGGTTCTGATAGCAGGCGGCTGGTTTGTGTTCACGCTCACGTTCTGAGACTCTGGAGTGTAAAGTGTAGCGGTGACGCTGCACCGCAGGAGACGTTTCTCACACATGAAGCTCCAGAAGCAGCTTTATCAGCCTCAGCCTCTGTGAAAACTAATAGTTTGATGTCTGTTGCCGTCATTCGGCAGATTCAGCAGTTTCCCGGAACACCTGCCACGTTTTCTCAGAAACCGAACTTCAGCTGTGATCTTTTCTTATCTGCAGCCACGTTTCTGAGAACAAACGCTGTAGAATTAAGACAAGGCGAGGTTTTGTTTTTCTGTACAAGTTTCGGCTGATTTAAAGATATTTTGGATGATTTGTTTTTTGGTTGTTTTTTTTTGCTATTTTGGACAAGTTTTTATCATTTTCCACAATTTGTGACTCAATCGTGGAGAAGTTTCAAAACACTTTGGGTGCATTTTAAGTCATTTTAGACAATATCTGAGGAATTTTAGCCACGTTTTTGTCACTGCACAATTTTTGACTCATTTTGGAGAAAATTCAAAACATGTCGGAGAAGTTTTTTTTCATTTTGGACCAAAGTTGACCAGTTTTTAAATTTTTAAAATCACAACATTTTAAACAAATTTTGTGTTATTTCAGACAAGATTCGAGACATTTTAAAGAAGTTTTTGTAATTTTAGGCCATTTCAGAAAGTTTCAAGACATTTCAAACAGGTTTAGAGTCACTTTGGAGATGTTTCAACATATTTTAGATGGATTTCTGGTTACTTGAACACATTTTAAACAGTGTTTTTTTTGTCATTTTGTACAGTTTTTGGACTTTTTCTTGGAGAACATTCAAAACAACTTGACAGATTTTATTTTTTTTTGCAACAACACTGCTAAAAAGATATGTTAAAAAACAGTGGAATACTGTAATGTTAAAAAAAAATTATAATAACTACAAATATCTGTAAAATAGTGATATTTAGCTGATTAAAAACAGTAAAAGTGTGATTTTCAACTTTCTGACAGTCCCTGACCTGGCAAGTATTTTAATGAGGCGAGTAAAATAAAGTGATTTTAACCAAAAATGACGATTTCAAGCTTAGATTTGGTTAATTTTTCTGATGATGCGGCGCATTATGGATGATTAGTTCAAAGATCATCAGAAAGTTGAAAGTCTGATGATTTTTTTTCCTGCTTGTGCAGTTTCTGGGTGATAAAAGGTGTCACTTCAGTCGTCTTTTACATTTTTATATCATGTCTTTATAATACAACGAGTGCTTTGGAGTTCAGATAAATGACTGTTTCAGGTGTGAAGCTTTTTGTGGGATCAGTGATCAGCTCTGAATTAGTTTAACTGAGATTCTTGTGTATATTTTTGGTCTCTGCTGTGTTCCAGCAACACAATGGCCTTAATTCTCCCTGATTACCAAACAGACTTCTCTCTGACCTTTTTTTATGCAATCAAACAATCGAGCAGCCAGAGTTAAACGATCACAACCTGGACTCTGGACGTCGAAGGTTCGGCTTCACCTCCTTTTAGATCTGCTGACATCTGGGTCACCGGGCTGAGAGTTTGTACCGACTGACCTGCTCTGTGCCGGATAATTGAAATCTCACATTATGCAACAGCATTAATAAGCTGCACGGATAAAAAGAACATCTCAGCGCCGGGGAACTAAAGAGCCCTGTTGGTAATTAAACATGATTTTCCTCATTAAATACAAATTGCATGTCTTTTTTTTTTAGCTTTTAAATGCATTTGCTGCTAAAAGTCCATTCAGTTTTCACTGTTGTCGTGTGCAGCTGCAGGTTCTGCTCACAAAAGTCTTTTTGAAGATACAGTTCGGACCAAATTATTCGCATTTATTAAATTCTTATTGGACCAACAGGTTTCTTGTGCTTGAAATGACGAATACAAGTGATTTAACATAGAAATTTCCTTTAATCTTTACTAAAATTGCCACTTCTAAAGTCATTCATACCCTCTTTTCAACATATTCCATTCTAGGAACCCTTACCTAGATTTTCAACACTGTTTTTTTTTGTTGTTTTTTTTACAGTGTAGTCTTCTAACTTGCCGTACAGCATCATTTCTCCTGCACCAACCAACAGTCTTGATTTTCTGGCAATAATTTACGCATAGAAAAGCTCTTCTATGACTTTGTTTTCGTCAGGAATGTCGGAGGTCAGCGTGTCCTTGAACGCACCACCAGAAAACAGACTCGGCTCACGACAGCGACGAAACTCTGAAAGTCAACATGAGCCCGTGAATTTTTCTCCTGTAGTGGCACAAACTGCAGCTCCATGTTACAGTTTGCATTCAAATGTGAAATGTCCCTCAGTTTTAGTCATGTAGGGGGTCACGAGGAAAAGTGGGCGAACTGCAGGGATTCTGTTTTCGTCGCAGTCCTGCGACCGTTATCGACTCCTCCCTGACTCGTTTCTCTGCTCTCAGCTGGAGCTGCAGCAGCCACAGATGCAGAAATAAACATGAGGTGGTGGAAATAATTTTCAGTGAGCTTCAGCGTTTAGCCCAGCGTCAGCCGTCACACCTTGTTGCACTTATGCAAAGACGATACGGTCGAAGAGGCAGCAGCAGGTTGTGAAAGGCTGCTTTTAACTTTCCTTTAACATGATGGACAGATACTTGCAGGGCTGAAATTTAGGGGCTTTTTTTGGCAACATATATTTAAAAAAAAACAAAAAAAAAACATGAATGTTCATCAGATGACTTGAATCAGGGTTTCTAGCCAGAATTAATCAGTCTGCATGATTGGATTGAGTTTGTAGAGGAGTACATCTGCATAGAACATTTCTAAAAACATTTTAAAAAGCTGTTCCTCACATGATGTAACACTGGCAAAGACATCCAGCGTTTTGCTTTGGATGACCTTCAGGCCTCATGTGGAGGCAACATTCCTGTTTTTAGTCACCATCAACACTTCTGGAGCTGAAATATTTCCATAAAACCGACTAAAGCTGCACAACTATGGCAGAAACGATCGTCATGACTATTTATCACATTTATTCAGAGACTAAATATTTTTTGTTTCACTTTCACATTTGCATAAACAGATCTCTGCTTTTCAAAATAAGACTTCAAATAATCTTCACCTCAATTCTGAGCATCTAGAAGCTAAACAGAAGTAAAATTGAACCCATTTGACACAATTGATAGCCCCTACAATTTACAGATGTTCCCTAAATGCCTCACAGTGGACTATATTAGAAGCTAGCCGGCTGTGCACAGAGAAGTTTCTAGTCTCCACTCAGTTGCTGCAGCAGCTCAGACAGCTGAGAGACCAAAGATTTATTTGAACAGACTGAAATCAGACCCTCTACTGTCCGATGTACTTATTTTCAAGACATTTTGATGACTGTTAAGTTATTTCAGACACGTTTCAAGTCATTTTGGATAGTTCTTTACTGATTCTGGAAATGTTTTGTTTCATTTTGGACAAGGTTTCGTCTGTCAGGCTATAGTAGAAGCTAGCTAGTCGACTGTGCACAGAGAAGCTTCTTGTCTCCATCAGATTATTTGAAAAGGGTAAAATAATACATTCTCAGGTCTGACTAACCCAAGCTGCAACCAAGTGATTGGTTATACATGTGCTAAGCATTTTCAAAAGCTCAATATTGCAGTTTGATTTAATTGCATGTTCATTTAATTGTTAGAAGTCTCAATCATGGTTAATATTCCATTAATCTTGCAACCCTACAACTGATGCTCTGTTCCTTTTCATCAACCAAATATCCCTTGTCGGTGTTTCTCTCCTGTTTCTAGCTCGTTTTGCCGTGCACATGTGGAACCTGCATGTCAACAACCTGTCTTTTAAATTAAGTTTTAACTCCAGTTTAAGGGTTCTTTGTGGACTGTGTGCTGTCAGACAGACTTCTCTTGCAGATTAGTCATGGAGGATGAGAACCGTGTGACTTCTCCTTTTGTAACAAGCAGCAAAGAAACTTGTAGGATGATGTCTTTGACCTTATTTGTCTTTATTTCACATCCAAATGTCACGGCTGAAATGATATTTTGTGCATTAACCTTGCCTGGAATCTTACACTTTAATGTGAGCTTTCTTGTTCAATCAAAAACACAGTCAGTAGTTATCAACTTATCAGCTGTAGAAGCTGAATTTTAATGCATCCCTGTATTCTAATTTTTATTTTGCTCTGTTCAAAGATAAGATGACACTTCTTTGAGAGATTCAGGGTGTTTTTTAGCAACTTAGAATAGATCCAAAGTTGAAAATTTGAACCTTCTTTTCACCACGAATTTACATTTTCATTTCAGGACTAAAAAACAAAACATCAATGGACTCCCTCCTGGTTGTCTTCCTCCCTTGTTTTCCCAGCTCGCTGCATGATATCACATTTCACACTGTAAAGTCCGGATCTGTCTCTCTCAGGATCTCGCAACACAAAGAAACACATAAAATCCTTCACTCGCAAGTCACGGCAAAAGCCCAAACTGTGTACACCCCGAGAAAACACAAATACACAGACTGAAGCGCAGTATATTGAAGCGTGACATCCCTGGACCTCGAACTGCACATACAACACTGCAAAACATACTGCAAACAGAAGAGCACTGAGCTGTTCCTCTCAAAAACACACTCGCAGAATGAAAAACAGGATATCGGTGAAGCCACGAAGAAGAAGAAACAGTCTGTTTGCATGTTCTGTGTAAACCTCTGAACCCCCGAAACTCACTCACCGGTTTGAAAAGGGTTTCATCTTTGAAGGAAATTGCAAAAAAAAAATAAAAAATGACACCATTTAACCAACAGAAAGAATAAAAACCAAAAAGAATTGTTGGATTTTCAACTTGGCGTGCTGGGAAAATTCACCTAAATGCTTATATTTATAGAAAATCACTGTATTGCATGTATAAAATAAATAATATTTAAAAGAGAAATTAACTGGATCAATAAAATAAATGCAGCATGGCTCAGAAAAAGTTGTTAGAAGATACATTCAGCATGGTGAAACGTCTGACACAGCTGGTGTGCAGAGTAGAGAGAAAAACTTGGAAATATCTACAGTATAAGAAGCCACCATATTTGAATGTTGTAGATATTCTAGGTTTGGCAAAATGCTTGTAAAAACAACAACAACAACAAAAAGTCTTGTCTAAAAATTCTGACATCTCAGCTGAACTGCAGGCAGTGTTCACACAAACTAGAAACGTAAGTCGTAAAATATCTGCAGTGTCTTGAGCACGGCCTAACGTTTTTCCCCCAGTGAAGGGCTGGACCCGAATAGCCGACTATTCATTCGCTGCCGCTGCCGCCATTGCTACTGATGGCGGATACAGTCCGGTGACTGCTGATGGCGGAAACACCCGCTTAACCTAAACACCTAAACTGGTTTTAGTAGTCAAATGCCACCTGTGGGTCCCGCCCACTTCCAGCCCGTTGGAGCCCACCCAAGGTCGGAAAGAATATCAACTCGCCAAATATTCAGGATATTCGTCATTAATTGAGGTTGACTATCCAGAAAACAAAAATTTCTATTCGGACCAGCCATACCTCAGTGTTGGTACAGTTGTCCTCAAATGTATTCATACCGTCCCATTAAAGAAGGAAAAAAAAAACAGCTGAAATAAGTTCGAATTGACAAAAGTAATAATAAATAAAAATGTCATGAAAATCATGACATTGCTTTTGAGTTGTGCTTCAACAGAAATATGTATATTAAAAAAAAAAAAGCAGACAAGCATGATGGGATCCGTAAACTAATATTTTGTTGAACAACTCTTTGAGTCAATCACTGCAATCAAGTGTTTTCTGTAACTCTCAGTCAGACTTCTGCACCTGTTGACAGCTATTTAGATTTTGCTCATCAGCAAAGTGCTCTAATTGTGTGTTTTTTTTATTATTCTTTTCAACCACAATTCAAAAGCAACATCTTATTCCACTAAATTATACTTTAACAAATTTTTATTTATTATTACTTTTTTCAGTTTCTACTTATTCGAGTGACTATTATGAATTTTGCCTTTTCTTTAATGGAAGGTTATGAATACATTTGACTGTACTTGTGACAGTGTTAGTCATGTTGGTTCCTGCTTCTATGTCCTTCTTCGTGGCTGATCCGTTTCCACAGAGGTTCATATTGATAAAAAAAAAATGAGATGGAAGCAAAAACAAACATCCAGAACCCGCTTCAGAGGGTTCAAACCTGCAGAGAAGCAAAAAACTGACGCTGCACAGAAAATGCTAATGATGTGAGTTCACGGCGTCGGTGGAATGTTGGAGTCACATGTCTGTACTTGCACTGCAACCTGCAGAGAAATACCCCCGGGGCCCAAACAGACCGGGTCAGAGGCAGCACCAGGGACGACGCCGACATCTTTAAAAGACGCTAAAAGAGGAAGAGCATCGTCTCCTGTGAGAGGTGAATTCATTTCCATGTCGAGCTCGTGTAGGTGTTGCTGGTTTAAGAATGGCTCACGGTGATATTTCTGTAAGCGTGTGGGCAGACGCCACCGACGCAGCTGCTAATGGGGAATTTATTTTAAAAAACTGTACAAGTGCATGAATGAAAGAGCTCAACCTAAATGATTTTTTTTTAAAATTCAAAGACACAAAAAAAAGGATCAATCACCGAATCAAACGCCTGCTTACGGCCCCCCAAATGCAATCATCTCGTGCCATCTGTGCCAGAAAAGCGCTGCCATCTGTGAAACCCTGGCAACGTCTCCGCACCGATGGACATATATTCAACTGCAGCGGTAAATACAGCACAGAACCACAGGCGCATATTGTTCAGGAAAGAAAAAAAAAACCTTCCCAAAAGCCAGAAAGTGTTGCTTCACGCCGACGGGTTTCATTTCATAACAGAGTCAGCTGACAGTTGTACACTTGGCAGAAAAAGGAAAGCGATCACAAAGCAGCTGACGGATCGCCGTGACCGGTTTTCAGTGTCTGCATAATGCAATTTGCATAAGGTTTCACAGAATTATGCAGGAAAGATGAACATTCGCCCGTTATGTGCTTTACAGTGAATGCGGGTTGTCATTTAGGAATTTAAATGGTTGAGTTGTGAGTCGCTCAAACGTTTTTTTGATCTTTTTTATTTTTTTGCCTTCAGTAATGATGCTGTAAGTGCAGGTCATCGTCAGTCTTCAGCCTAACAGAAGGAAAACTCATGAAAACATCTTGCTGTTCTTGTCTTACATGACAGAAAAAAATGATTGTGTTTGGTTTTTGTTGCGTCAAAAAGAGGCGTACTTGAAAGCGTCAGTGTTTCAACGTTTATTGGACAAAATCATTTGTTTCAACCGACCCTCTGAAACCTAACGAGCAGTTTTTTTTTTGCTCCCGTCTCATTTTTCCTCACTGTGGTATCGTTTTTTACTGCGATGTAAAGTCCTGCACCTCGATGGAAACGGAAATGGAAATGAAGTGATGGAAAGACACAGAGAGAGAACAATTACACAGAAAGATACACAAAAATGAAAAAAATGACACAAAAAATTGAAGATTAAGATTGAAAAGATGACACAAAAATGCACAAAAATGGCACAAAAAGTTCTAATGCCGAAAGTCACACAAAAATATACAATCAGCATGTTCAATCATTTTCAAGTTTCCACAGGTGTCACGATATTTTAGGAAAAAATGGAGGTTATGTTACTATTTATATGTGTTATTGTACTTGTCTCCTCTTTGCTCCGTGTAAACAAAACCTGCAGTTCAGTTAAAAAGTGTCTTTATTTTTAGTCACAAGACTGTTGGTCGCGGCTGAGTGGAGAATTTTTTGTATTTTATAGAATGTAATCAGAGAAAACGAGACTGGAAAACAGATCTAGTTAGATTTTTCATAAAGATGTTTCACCATGCTGAATGTATCCTCCAACAACGTGCTCCTCTGGTCAATATTTTTGATCCATGCTGCATTTATTTTTTATTTATCCAGTTTTTTTAAATTTTCCTCTCAGTCTCTGTAACAGAATTTGCCCTTTGGATCAATAAAGTATTTCTTTTCTATTGTATTGTATTGTATTGTATAATCTGTTTCTATAGTAATCTCCTCGCTGCACATGTTGCAATTTAGCCCAAAAGTTCCTGAATTTTTGTCATGTGACTCTTGGTCACGGCTGAGTCACTCATGGCTGGCTAGATGTGGCAAGAAGCTCAGAATTTTTTGTTTTTCACAGAATGTGGTTACAGTGAACAGTTTATTTTGGGCGAATTGTTAATTAAGACATGTAGAATATTGCAATTTTGATTAAACAGCACATCACGGATGAGCAGTTCAAGGACCATCAAAAAGCTAAAAAAAAAAAAAAAATCCATTGATTTTTTCTGCTTTTACAGTTTTGGCTCTGATACATGCTTTGTCTTTTTTATTTCCATTTTGAAGACGACATAACTTTTGAACCCACAGGTGTATTTTGGGGTTCAGAGTCAAACTAAAAAGCACATCTGTGGTCGTATTTCACCACAGGACAAATATAAGAGTCCAGCAAGAAAAGAAAATATGGGTCAATTTGTCACCACCTTCATTAGCTTCAACACTCTAGATGCTAACATTAGCTCATCACAGTTTTAAGCTCAGACTTAATTTTCCTGATTAAAGTGCGCATCAAAGATGAGTAGTTCAAGGACCGTCAGAAAGCTGGAAACCCATCCATTTTCTTCTGGCTCAGATAAAAGCTGTCGTTTTGCCAAGACTACATTCCTTTCAACCCTGCTGGCAGTTTTCATGGTTCAGCGCGGATCGTACATGAAACATCAGTCATGTTTTTTATAAGGTGACTGCACAGAGAACATAAATCCTCATCGATACATGATTTCCTGTTAGCTGCACCTGCCGTGTTCAATTCTTTAGAATATAAACCAACATCCACATTTATAGACGTCAGATGCAGCGTGCAGCACATCAGCATCTTTCTCGTCTTCAAGAGATGTGAAGTTGTGTTTCTGGGAACCTCTGGTGTTCCTGGAGTTTCTGCATTTGCATGTTTTCTATATTAGTTTGTTTCCTTATGATGTTTTGCCACTTCGGGGTTCTTTCCGAGTCGAGAGGCAGCCCACCGCAGACCTCAGATTTATTTATAACTCTCATAATCGTGGCTTCGATCTTCCTGCTATTCAAACACGCTGAAGGCTGAACAGCACAAAGAGGTTTTTTTTTTTTTCCTGCGTTGGAGGTGTAAACAGCTGAGAAACGTGATGAGATTATTGTATATTATCATCAGTTCGCAGGTTTCAGTCACGTAAATATTAGAGCTGGGTGTGAGACCTCAGTACTTGGACTTGAACCGAGCTGAAGCTGAAACTGAGGTTCGGTTTGTCGGCTTGATTGGTTTAAATCTTTAAAAAAAAATTTAACAATAATTAACAACAGTGAGTAATTATAGGATCATTTTTGATCAATCAGGCGTCTCGGTTAGAACTGAGGCTCATTTTTGTCTCATGCTTTTCTTTCCTTATTAGTAAGGTCGTGAACATGAAAAAGCAACTGATGTAAACCTCGACCCACTTTTGTAGACGCCCTTTTATTTGTGTTGTGGTGAAACACGACCACAATAGTGCAGCAGGAGGGGCTTTCAGTTTCTGAGCCCTAAAATACACAAGCAAGTTTGAAAGGGATGTGATGTTTAACCCTGTTCAGGACTTTTGAGGTCTTTTGGAGCCCAGGCCATTTAGTTTAGGTGACAGGTATTGGGGGTTTTTTTTATTTTTGAAGGTGAAAAACAGGGGCATTTGTCATGCGTTTGGAACCAAAAATCTGTCAACTTATCAGAAAACTTATATAACATAGTACAGTCGTGACTCCATAATCTGACCCTTAACAATCCTAAACCTTGCTGTCCGACAGGTTTTTCAGAAAAACAAACAGAACCCATTAAAAACAGCCTTAACATACCGACAGCCTTGGATTCTGACTCCGACATGACATTTTATGTCACAAATCAGGATAATGGCATATTATCTGACTGAATAATCCAACAGGTTGGCTACGTTCAGACTGCAGGACTTAAAGCTCAATAAGGATTTTTTTTGTGAAATCCGATTTTCTTGTGAGTTCGTTCACATTTCCTATTAAATACGACTTGTATGTGATCTGCTGTGTGAACTTCATACGACCCAAAAGTGTCCCGCATGTGCAGAAGAGGACACAATGAGCAGCAAGCGTGCTCAGTGTTTATGGAAGTAAACATGGATGGTGGAAACAGAAGTGTGACCGCTAACTAAACTAGAATCAGCAACCAAGTACTGCCTGTGTGTTCCGGACACTTCCACCCCGGGGATGCGCTCCGACGGGGTGGAAGTGTCCCCCGACTGCACCGAATATTCATCATTAATTGGGCCTGAACATCCAGAGACCAGAAAGTGGTATTGGGACCAGCCCTACTAGTTATTATAACAACTATGAACAATAAATATTAACAACAAATGAGCCTTCCAGCATCAAGCCCTCCTTGCATCTCGACCTCCGTCTTGACAATCCGACAGCCTTACTATCCGACATAAAAGAAGGTTTTACATTTAGCGTCGGATTATCGAGTCTCGACTGTAACAGATACCAACAAATATTTTGCACGTATTCTTTCTTTCCAATGAACCCTGAAAGACCTTCTACATATGGCAACATAAAAGTCCTGAATAGGGTTTTTTTAAAAAACAAGAACAATTGCAAAAATTAAACCATTTATTAGACTCAGAAACTTTAAAAACCGAACGAATCAGCCTAAAATTAACTAAATCAAAGCTTAAAAATGTGATATTTCATTAAAATGACAAAACATTTTTTCATCTTTGCAACGACGCGACTGTGTCATTCCAGGACATCTCTGAGTTCTCTCTCCTCCTTCATGGTGGTTCTGTTCGTATAGAGGTGTGAGATTTTACATTGTAGTGA
>NW_007578107.1:0-17938 GCF_000690725.1 Stegastes partitus | reverse complement strand
TATTTAACAACAGTTACAAAAAATTATTCGCAATTTTAAAATGTTTAATATATATGTATACATTTCAAATAACAGAAAATGTGTGTAAAACAATTTGATTTTTAAGTAAATAAAACGGTGTAATTTAATAGTCAAATGCTGTAAAATTACAAATTAAAATTTTGACATGCTCTCTTTTAAGTCACTCCTTAAAACACATTTTTATCAGAAAGCTTTGTCTGATTTTATTTAAGTGTTAAGTTATGTTTTATAGCTTCTTGTTCTGGTTTGTGTTCTATTTTTCTGTCCTTATTTTATTTCAATTTTAAATTTATTTTATTAAAAATCACTTTTAGCATGTTTTGAAAATTGCTCTATAAAAAAAGTGTATTATTCTTATATATTATCATAAATTACTTAAAATACTTTTTTCTATGACTTTACTAGTTATTATCATCGTACAATTGTTCAAAAAAATATCAGAAAAAAACACTAAAAATGATCAATTTTTACAGTGTAGAAACAAGGAGAATGAGAGCAGCAGAAAAATCAAGTGTTAAAAATATTCCAACCTAGTACGAGGAACTAGTGAATTGTTGGGCTGATGCACAGTATTTAAGTTGCGTAACATGATTTTTTTTGTCATGTGACTGTCTGTCGCAGCTGAGTCACTGATGGCCTCACAGTTGCACTGACAAGCACAGATTTATTTAATTTTTTATGGACTATGGTCACTGCAAGTAATATGTTTTCAGCAAATGTTTTACATGAGACACAAATAGAGTGATTTTGATGAACTATCAAAGCCAGCTAGCTCCATCGTCCTCACAGTACTCGTCTGTATGCACCTTTTATTTCCGAGTTCTTGCATAATAACAGAAATCCGGTGGAGCTGAAGCGCCATGTCGAGCGAAGCCATGTGCAGCAGTTCTCACAGACGTATTATTGTGTCCATCCATCACAGCCCTGTTCTCAGAGCACAGTTGAACCTGGGGAACATCCAGACTGACATATGTGGAGATCAGTCATCTTTACAACAGTCTCCTGAAGGGCAGAGAACATTCTGCAAGACGCTGATATATCTCCAACGTCCTGCCAAGAATATTTCACACGGAGACTTTTCCTCTGTCGGCATTACACAACAGGAGCGAGCGCAATATCACGACGCGTGATATCATTTAAATGTCGAATGACTCAAGCTTGCATCACCTCTCAATAATTGCATTATTTCTAAGAGGAAAAGTCAAGTGTTTCCTGTCGTGAGGTTTAGAAAACAAACTCTTGAGAAAAGTAGAAACTGAACAGAAGTGAGTTCACCTGTGATCGCTTCAACTAAACTGAGTACGCAGCGAACGCATAGTCCTGATAGTGAAGCACAACATGGCTCCACATGGGAAGGAACTGCTCAACAAAGCTGACAGAGCTGACATTGAAATCAGAGTCTCTGTGAAGCTCAGACAGTGAAGGACACTCCACAACATCAACCTCTATGGATAGAGACAAAGAAAAAGCCTTGATGAAGAACACGATGAGAAGCCTGATGAATACTGGGAGCTCATTCTTCAAGATAGATTAGTTGGGTTCAAAAGGAGTCCAGCATGTTTGGTGTGAACTTGGCCACTCCTACCACAGTGGATCCATAGTCCTGACAGTGAAGCACGGAGGTGGCAGTATCATGGTATGAAGCTGCAGGAGTGCAAAAGTTGTTGGGGGAGTTGATACTAAGAGTTTCTACAGAATAAGTGAAAACTACAACTTGGACAAGTGTGTGACCCGTTTTAAATCCAACAGAACACCTTTGGGGTATTTCAAAGAGAAAAGTAGAGCAACACTATTCATCATCACTGTTGCATACATTCCTCAGGGATCATCAAGATAAGACTTCACCCCAAACACACCCTGCTGGTGTCCAATCAGATCAATTGTTCTGGTCTGAAAGAACTCTCTCTGTCCGGGGAGCAGTCTGACACATGGGTAATTGAGGTTCCAGCTCAAGTCATTATCCTTAAAGGGAACAAAGAACAAGAAAGGATTAGCAGACAACATTGGACAGCAACGCCCGCGTGGAAAAGGATGGTCGCGAAGGACAACGCAAACTCTGCGGTCTGTGTCGCCTTTGAACAGTTTGCAAAGAAGTCAAACACGAATCCTTGTCGTGAGAGCAGCTAGTCGAGTTTAGTGTTTGCTCATTTGCATTTCGTGCTTTGAAAGCTGTAGCTGCCGGTAAATAAAGCATGACCACAATCATCCAAGCGAGACGTTGCTGTTCAGATGTAGTCTGTAAAGGTGTTTGAGAGCAGATTCTCCAATAAACACACGCTCAGAGCTACACTGTAAAAAATGGAACCAAACGATTCATGTACATGTTTNACGCGACTGTGTCATTCCAGGACATCTCTGAGTTCTCTCTCCTCCTTCATGGTGGTTCTGTTCGCATAGAGGTGTGAGATTTTACATTGTAGTGACAGATGAGCCATCAGTGAGGTAAAACGTAACAGGGGCAACAACAACAACGCAAAAAAGAGGATTAAAGTGCAGCTCGCTGTGGCTTTCTCTTTCTGCAGAGGAATGTTTTCTGGAAATAAACCGTGCAGCTGTGCGACGCCGCGCTGCTTGTTGACAGATAAATATGCATTTACGAGGCTGAGCGAGTCCAGACAGCTCCACATGTGAGTGACTGTTCTCAGGCTGCAGTGCACTTTAACAGCTAATAATAGCCGCGATGTGCTAACGCCGGCTCTGGCAAGTCTTCATGCAAATCCAGCCAGAAGGTCAGACGGTCAGAAGTTGCATCACTTCCCTCCTGCAGCAGATCTCCGGTCTTATCTGCTGTTATTGAGTTTTCTCTCATCTTATATTGTTCTCTCAGGAACAGTTTAAATCTCCACCATTTACAAGTACCACTGGGTCATACATGATTATATTAGAAAATAGTTTTTAACCACAGAGTGAATCGCGTCTAGAAGATGATGCTGGTATCAGATGTAGGTGAAAGTGAGACCTTTCATTTTCTAGAACTTGTTCTGACCAACCACCATCCAACATGCTGGGATGACCCTTCATCGTTTTCTCCTGGGAATTATCAGAAAACAGAAACAAGGAACTGTTTCTATGACTCGATGTCCTAGATAGATATAGGGTGTTAAATGTTACACCCTATATAGTGCACTCAAAATATCCCACAATGCACCGTGAAAAGTAGTGCACAGCCGATGGTCACGAACCGAGTGATATGGACCGACATGCATTGCGCGAAAGGAAAACTAACGAACGAGAGCACAAAAAATTCCTGTTTGTTTTGTTAAATTTTATGTTGCCCAGACAGTGAACGTCGCTCAAATTGCGGCGCTCGGTTGTGATTTGGACATACGACACCACTTTATTTAAATTGCTTTAAGTTACTGGATCCTGAAGAAATGTTCTCTCATCTATGTCCAGCAAAATGACAATAAACTTGATTTAATTTGATTTCGTAGCTACGCAATAAACTGTGAATTTGATGTTTGTACTACGCTGTTGCGTTGTCTGTATTTAACAACAGTTACAAAAAATTATTCGCAATTTTAAAATGTTTAATATATATGTATACATTTCAAATAACAGAAAATGTGTGTAAAACAATTTGATTTTTAAGTAAATAAAACGGTGTAATTTAATAGTCAAATGCTGTAAAATTACAAATTAAAATTTTGACATGCTCTCTTTTAAGTCACTCCTTAAAACACATTTTTATCAGAAAGCTTTGTCTGATTTTATTTAAGTGTTAAGTTATGTTTTATAGCTTCTTGTTCTGGTTTGTGTTCTATTTTTCTGTCCTTATTTTATTTCAATTTTAAATTTATTTTATTAAAAATCACTTTTAGCATGTTTTGAAAATTGCTCTATAAAAAAAGTGTATTATTCTTATATATTATCATAAATTACTTAAAATACTTTTTTCTATGACTTTACTAGTTATTATCATCGTACAATTGTTCAAAAAAATATCAGAAAAAAACACTAAAAATGATCAATTTTTACAGTGTAGAAACAAGGAGAATGAGAGCAGCAGAAAAATCAAGTGTTAAAAATATTCCAACCTAGTACGAGGAACTAGTGAATTGTTGGGCTGATGCACAGTATTTAAGTTGCGTAACATGATTTTTTTTGTCATGTGACTGTCTGTCGCAGCTGAGTCACTGATGGCCTCACAGTTGCACTGACAAGCACAGATTTATTTAATTTTTTATGGACTATGGTCACTGCAAGTAATATGTTTTCAGCAAATGTTTTACATGAGACACAAATAGAGTGATTTTGATGAACTATCAAAGCCAGCTAGCTCCATCGTCCTCACAGTACTCGTCTGTATGCACCTTTTATTTCCGAGTTCTTGCATAATAACAGAAATCCGGTGGAGCTGAAGCGCCATGTCGAGCGAAGCCATGTGCAGCAGTTCTCACAGACGTATTATTGTGTCCATCCATCACAGCCCTGTTCTCAGAGCACAGTTGAACCTGGGGAACATCCAGACTGACATATGTGGAGATCAGTCATCTTTACAACAGTCTCCTGAAGGGCAGAGAACATTCTGCAAGACGCTGATATATCTCCAGCGTCCTGCCAAGAATATTTCACACGGAGACTTTTCCTCTGTCGGCATTACACAACAGGAGCGAGCGCAATATCACGACGCGTGATATCATTTAAATGTCGAATGACTCAAGCTTGCATCACCTCTCAATAATTGCATTATTTCTAAGAGGAAAAGTCAAGTGTTTCCTGTCGTGAGGTTTAGAAAACAAACTCTTGAGAAAAGTAGAAACTGAACAGAAGTGAGTCCACCTGTGATCGCTTCAACTAAACCGAGTACGCAGCGAACGCATAGTCCTGATAGTGAAGCACAACATGGCTCCACATGGGAAAGAACTGCTCAACAAAGCTGACAGAGCTGACATTGAAATCAGAGTCTCTGTGAAGCTCAGACAGTGAAGGACACTCCACAACATCTCTATGGATAGAGACAAAGAAAAAGCCTTGATGAAGAACACGATGACAAGCCTGATGAATACTGGGAGCTCATTCTTCAAGATAGATTAGTTGGGTTCAAAAGGAGTCCAGCATGTTTGGTGTGAACTTGGCCACTACTACCACAGTGGATCCATAGTCCTGACAGTGAAGCACGGAGGTGGCAGTATCATGGTATGAAGCTGCAGGAGTGCAAAAGTTGTTGGGGGAGTTGATACTAAGAGTTTCTACAGAATAAGTGAAAACTACAACTTGGACAAGTGTGTGACCCGTTTTAAATCCAACAGAACACCTTTGGGGTATTTCAAAGAGAAAAGTAGAGCAACACTATTCATCATCACTGTTGCATACATTCCTCAGGGATCATCAAGATAAGACTTCACCCCAAACACACCCTGCTGGTGTCCAATCAGATCAATTGTTCTGGTCTGAAAGAACTCTCTCTGTCCGGGGAGCAGTCTGACACATGGGTAATTGAGGTTCCAGCTCAAGTCATTATCCTTAAAGGGAACAAAGAACAAGAAAGGATTAGCAGACAACATTGGACAGCAATGCCCGCGTGGAAAAGGATGGTCGCGAAGGACAACGCAAACTCTGCGGCTTTGAACAGTTTGCAAAGAAGTCAAACACGAATCCTTGTCGTGAGAGCAGCTAGTCGAGTTTAGTGTTTGCTCATTTGCATTTCGTGCTTTGAAAGCTGTAGCTGCCGGTAAATAAAGCATGACCACAATCATCCAAGCGAGACGTTGCTGTTCAGATGTAGTCTGTAAAGGTGTTTGAGAGCAGATTCTCCAATAAACACACGCTCAGAGCTACACTGTAAAAAATGGAACCAAACGATTCATGTACATGTTTTTAAAAAAATGTAAACAATGTCCATATAAAAAATACAGAAAAGATTCTATAAATCTCTTTTACAATGTATGTTTATGTAATTCATGTTTTTACTGTACTTAAATTAGCAAATATATCCAAATTTCTAGAGACACTTGCTGTTACTTGAAAGACAAATTAGTTTTCTAACAAGTATTTCACAGATTTTCCCTGTTTTGTTAAATTAAAGGTAATAACTAGTAAAATCAGAGGAAAAAAAAGTTTGAATTTACAAACTAAATGTAAAATAAAACAATAAATAATGTCCACATCCTAAATCTACATTGGTAAAAATGATAATTTGTTCTTTTACAATAATTCTTTTTTTTTTTTTTGCTGCATTTAAATTAGCAATAGTGACAGTTATGTAAAGAAAAAGCAAATATTTAAAATATTTTTTTTTTTTTTAGCATTTTAAGAATTAAACAAGTCTAGTTGAATTCTATGTTTTTACAAATCTATTATTTTACACTTTTAATTTAGTTAAATCATTACTTTCAGTTTTTTGTCTAAACATTATTCCACATATTTTTTTCCATATTTTTTCCGGCACACTTGCTGCCAGATTCTCATCATTGTGTTGTTTTTAAAATAATTAATCAATTCTTTTCGACTGTTAATCTAATTTGAACCTCTTCCACTTTGCCTTCCTGTGCTCTAATCTATGAAGTGAGGAAGCTTTAGGAGTTTTACTGCCTTTATCAAAAAAAAATAAAAGTCCTTGAAATAAGTCCACCAAAACCAGAAAGTGAGCATAAATCCGAGCCCCTCCTTGTTTAGATCAGTCTTCAGGTTCGGGGGTTTCTGCCAGACGAGTGACCTTTTTTATAAAACTGTTGATTCCGAGCTGCAGATTCAAACACAAAGACGCCTGTTTGGCATGTTTGTGTTTTTTGAGCGAAGCAGCCGGCGATGATTCAGCAGACGTCTGTAATCACCGCTTCACATCTTCAACGCGCTGCGGATCTCTTGTTTTCCAAAAATATCTGAGCCGCTGCAGGAGACGTGGGAATTGCTGTTTGAAATCCCTGGAAGAGGCGTCGTTTCATGGCCAACTTGTGTTATCTCTGCCCGTATTCCATTACTTTAAATTAAATCTGCGCAGGAAGCTCTTACTCCACGTAAAGCCTGTGATGTGAGCAGTGATGCGTGGACGGGCTCCTATTCTCATCATCATCATCATCATCTCATCCCTCCACATGTAATCAGTGTTATTAGTTCGAGGCGTCCTCCGGCCTGCACAGGATCGGCACAAACCTCACATCGGGGAAACTATATATGCAGAAGCCGAAGCAGCCGAGCAGAAGGGCAGAAATTTAAGACACCGGCTGACATGTGACCGATTCCTGCAGCGACGCTTCAGTCCAGGTGTCAGCTGGGTTTAAATTATACCAGATAACCTGAAACTCTTACTGCTGTGAAGATTCTTAGTCATCGGGGTCATGGTTACTCTCGTAGATTAATCGTAGCGTTGAGTTTAAAAACTCAGGTGTTAATGACTTCTTAAGGATAAAAGTACCTGGAACTCCCGACTAGTCAGTCAGACCTGATGAAGCCTCTTGGATGAGAGGTCTTCAAGGAACTCAAGCAAGTCCTCTAACTGCTGTGCTTTGTTGTTCATAATTAAAATCTTTCAGGTGACTTTAAACTGTTCGAAATCCTGCAACCTGCTGACAGCTTCTATCAGAGACAGAAACTAAACCGGTCCATACAAACAGGAACAATTATCAGGTTGTTTTCAGTTTCAGACACTCAAGGGATGTAAATGTGTCATGTGGCGTTCTATCTGGAAAATGAACCAATTCTAACCTTCAAAGCCCAACATTTTATCAAAATCTATTTACTTCAGGTGTCTGATTTTTTGATATTGTATTTAATTAGATTCTGTAAAAAAAACAAAACATTTTGCACTCCTGGATGCAACTCGGCTGCAAACAACAGTCACCTGATCAAAAATTCAGGATTTTTTTAGCTGTAGATTTTGTTTTTTAAGATTTATTATATGATAGTGTCTTCAAAAAAATGTTTTTTTAAAAATAAAAACTTTTATTCGAGACAACAACTTTAAGAATTGTCAGATTTCCAACCAAGGTGCTTGAACTACTCATGTATGACGGGCTGTTCCATGTGGAAAACCAACCGAATTGAATCTCAAAATCATCATATTTCATTAAAATCACTTCATTCTACATTTTTTTTTATTTTGAATCAAGAAAAATGTGATGATGGGAGCAGAAACCACTGAGAAACTGCCGGTCAGACTCATGACGTACATCCTAGGGTGCAGCTTTTGCCATTTGTTAGTTACAAATTTGGATTTAAAATCAATTAATTGTTTGTTCTGTGTGTCGTTTTTGTCAGAATAATGTCACGTAGATAAGTCAGTGTTTAAGTCTGTGCGACCAAATAGATGTAGTTTCGTCGTTTGTTTTGCTGAATAATAAAAACCGATTTACCTCCTATACTTACACTGTCTGCTGCTAGTGTAAGAATCCTCCAGGAATAACCGGAGGAACGTTCACATCAAACGTCATTTAATCCCCGATTGATCTGCTCAGTCAGCTTTAACACCATGCAGGTCGTGTGTCGAGTCACTTGTTATCAGGGCCAGAGGTGGCCGAGCACAGGACTGAGCTGTGTTTTCTATTTATATCTCAGTGAGTGCAGGACTGGAAGCAGCATTTGATTATCCGTCATCGCTTTCTTCACCAGAGGAAGATTCGCCAAAATTACATCTGCTGTTTCCTGTTTTTAAGGGAAACATTAGTCGACCTGCGTATGTAGAAAAGAAAACCTCTCAAGAGCAAAACATCATCAGTATATAGATGAAGTGGTTAAATTCAGAATCAACCTTTATGTCTGTTGGTGTTTATTTAAAAACCGATCATTAGGAATCGACTGAAATGAAACGCGATGACGTTCTCGTCCGTATCCGCCAGTTTCAGGTGAAACTATCCGACATCTCATTGACTAGTTTTCTTATTGTTATTGATGAAGTGTCCATCGACTCTCGCTCAGTAATCCCTCCACATGTGTTCATCGCTTATTGAGCCGCCCGGGTCAATGACAGGATGAATGGATATTCTGTCAGTGAGAGTTGAGGTGAAGGAAGAGACGACCTGACGCAGGAACAGCCGATAACGCTGTGATCCTGATCGATGTTCGGTCCCAGCAGACAGGAACTGCGCTGCATCGCGAACTCAGGAAAAGAAATGGTTTTTGTACAGTTTTTAGGTCAAAAAATTACAAATATTTGCCAGTATTTGAAAGAAAATTATGTGTATTAAGGATAGAAAAATGCAAAAGTATGTTCCCTGCTTTGTTAAAGTAAAGATAATGAGATAAAGATGATGGAACAAAGCACTAACTTAGATGTTCACCTTAAAAATGAAACTAAAAACAATAATTGTGCATCATTTCTGCATATTTGGGGAAAAAAATAAGGACATCAACGACTTCAAATGGGTAAAAAAAAAACATTTAACTTTCATTTTACTGATTTTTTGTGATTTTTCAAATTGTATATCTTGTAAAATCACAGAAAAAAGCATAAATTTACATGCTGACGGTTAAAAAAATCTGTTTTCATCTGTTATTTCTGAACCATTTACTGCTATTTTACAAATCTGTGCATATGTTTAGAAATATCCAATAAAATCACAGAATTGAAAGTATTAATTTACATGTGAACCTCAATAAAAACATTTCATAAATCTGCAAAAAATATCATTTTATGGATATATCCTGTTTTGTTTTTGTAGCCTATTTCTTCTTGCTGCCAGATTTCCATCGTTTTGCTCTTTTTGTTTTCTTAACAGCGCACATCCGTCCGTCTCTCATTCATGTCATCCTATAAACTGACAATAAACTGCTCTTTGTCTTGCAGATCTGCATCTTAAATGTGCTGCCAACCCTCCGGAGTGCAGGAACAGAGTGAGAACAGCAGAAAGCGATGACGAATGCTGGGGATGTTGAGATGCAGCGCTGTCATCCTCTGTCTTGGTGAAATGCCGTTTGCTCCTTCACTCATTGTGCTGGCTGTCAGTTGCCTCCACCCTGCAGCCGGGCGGCAGTCGGCCTCGCAGCTGTCTACGGTCCAGCATTACATAACGAGGCTGCATCACAAACCCGCTCCCCTCCGGCCGCTTTGCAGTCTTTGCCGTCGCCCCGCCGAGGAAATCACAAGAGGACAAAGTTGCGACGCCGGGCGGACGTGCAGACTGGCCTCCTCTTCTGCGATTTGCATGTTGAGGGCCGAGTTAATGAGGTAACGCGGAGCTATAATTGCTCATTTGCTTCCCGATTCCCATGGACCCGTCGCCCCTTCACCTTTTAACGCTCCACTCAAACACACATAAAGTGAGGCCGGCTGTACTGGAGACACACATGAACCGCCTCCACACATCACCTGACCCGCTTTCCCATCATGCGTTTGCTCTTACAGTGTGTACCGCGTCCAAACCAAAATGTGAAGCATCTTGTTACAGGTTTTATTCACTGTGGGCGTGTTTTTCACTGCAACATAAAGTCCTGCACCTCTATGGAAACAGGGCAACCATCAGGAAGGAGACAGAACTCAGAAATGTCTTCTGTGCAATTTGACACAGTTAGAACGCCAGAAACTCTAAGAGACAAGAAAAAAGTTGAACTATATTTTACCAAGTGTCCACAGATGCTACTAAAGCTCGCTACACACTGTAATCTTTCGTCTTGGACAGTCGAAAATCGCACAATCGTGAGAGAATCGTGGCGATATCTTTGCTCTTGGCTCTAAATCGGTGATCCTTCGTCACACTGAGACAGGTTCAAGGACGGCCGTTGTCGTGAACTTGCAACTAAAGACAATTTGAAAGTCTCACAGGGTGACTGCTGCCCCGACTAACTAACTGACCAATAGGAATGCAGTATGAAATGACGTTCTCAGCGCTAAACCCAAATAGATGCTTTGCTGCTACAATGGCAAAACGCATCAAAAAAGTCTCCACCTCCTTTTTTGGGGATTTCTCTCCAAACACATAAATGCCACAAGGGCGAGGGCTCCCTTCATGCTTCGCTTTTCGTGGATGGATGGCGCAGGTTTATGACGCTTTACTCTTGCGCGTTCATGTACATCGATTCAGCTTGTGTTTTCATCATGCAATCGGCACACAGCAAACTTCATGTCATGCCCAAAGTTTATTACATTCACGTCGTACAGCATAGCTAGCCTTATAAGATTGTTATAATCGCACCGTTTGTAGCTGGCCTAACACAAAGAAAACATATAGCCTCCCCATACTTTATATAATTACCTATTTACATTTTTACAGCGTCTACAAGCTTATTTACGGTCGTCTGAACAGTAGAAACATGTTTCACCATGCTCAATGCATCTTTCACCAACTTGCTGACAACGTGCTCCCCTGCAAACCATTTTCAAACCATGCAACATTTATTTATCCATTACGTTAGAAAAACGTTTCACCGTGCTCAATGTATCTCCCAACAACATGCTGCTCTGTATCCCGTTTCCGAGCCGTGCCACATTTGGTTAATTGATTCAGTGCATTACAAATACGTTTCACTATGCTGAATGCATTATCCAACAACTTGCTGGTAATTTGCTCCTCTGTTATCGAACCGTGCGCCATTTATTTTATTGATCCAGTATGTAAGAAAGATATTTCACCGTGCAGAATGTACTTCTTATCAACTTGCTTCTATTTCTGAGCCATGCCACCATCAAGTAATCAAATTCCTTCATTGTAACTTCTTAAATGTGAATATTTAATACTTTATTTTCTCTTCTATGACAGTAAACAGAATATCTTTGGGTTGTGAACAAAATATTTTGCCATCTTGGGCTTTGGTTTGAACACTAAGTTCCAGATTTTTGATGTTTCGGTGTCTAAAAATCCAAATTTTTGATTTTCTAATGTGGTAACATGCAGGTTTTTGATGTTTTAGTGCATTAGTATGCAAGTTTTTGATTTTTTGTTGGGTTAATCTCTAGATTTTTGATCTTGAGGAGCTTTGACATCTAGGTTTTTGACATTTTAGTGAGTTAATATCCAGGTTTCTGATGTTTTGGTTTGGTAATATCTAGGTTTTGACACCTTGTTGAGTTAACAGCCAAGTTTGTGTCCAGGTTTTTAATATTTTTTTACAATTTTCTGAAATTTCTGAGCAGTGAATCCATTAATCCAGAAAGTAATCACCAGATTAATCAGCAATGAAAACAATCAGAAGTTGCAGCCCTATTTCTAAACACCGATTGGTTCCGTTAATGTGGGGTGTTGTGGTGTTTGCATATCCGACTAAATCTATTACCTAATGTCAACAGATGCACAACCAAACGCAGTCGGTCGAATATAAGAAGTTATTAGAGCCAATTAGTACCACAGCAGAAGAAGAACAAAGCACAAACGGCGGAAAATGTGGCTTTTCTGCTCGTCGCTTCCGTTTGTTTGTGTGCAAGTGAATGGAAACGATTCCCACGATTATGAAAAACAACTGCAGTCAGCGCGGTTAATCAAGAGTTTCTTATTAATCACATGTTGACGGCAGAATCCCCTACAGCCCTGCTCCCATGGTTTGCTCCTCGCTGACTGCTGAGGTTAGGACCTCTGACCCACATTATATTTCCCACACAGAGTGAAAGAAAGCGACAAAGAACTGCACTTATGTATGGATCCTCCTGAGGTGACCGTATTGAACCGGCAGCAGAAGGTTCATGCATGTGCACATGAGTGTTTCATCCACACCCACAGGGAATCCAGTAATGGGGGCTAACAAAGAAACAGCCAGTGTTTTGTCAGTTGCTAAGCACACTGGGTCTGATATGACAGAATGCAACTCTCCAGTGTGTCCCACCTACGCAACACTTCCACCAAGGACCCCATGATGCAGTCTGTCATGCTAACACACTGCACGCTGTGTAGTAAAAACAAGGCGGCGCTGAAAGCATAACACGGGGCGACATGAAATCAAGAGGAAACCTGCCTTGCTGCCTGTGCTGGTTTGTGGAAGACCAGTTAATTAACCTTCAGTGATGGAAGCCCTAATTAGGGCTGGGCAGCCATTAAAAATATTATTATCACACCATCAATTACCGAAGGAGCTATAAGAAGAACGACGACCCGCCCCTGAACAACGAGGAAGACGTACCCAACCCAGTGAGCCATCTGTTCCAGCAAGACCTGCTTTCACTTCTGCTTTGCTCAGAGTGTAAACATTTGCCTGAAACTGCAAAGACTCATCTTAAACTGACCGCTACACCTTCATCTGAACTTAAAGTGTCAAAAAAAAAGACTCTCATAAAGCACAAATACATCCACCATGTTTCTGGAAACTGAGCAGCTTCACAGTAACATCAGCAGCAACATGAAGAAAATATTTAGTGGAATCCAAGCAAACGTTCTTTCGATTTCCTCACAGTTCTACTGATCTGTTGCATGACAACCCACAGACCTTTGGGTGTTTTTGTGCTGAACTTCTTCAGGAAGTTGATCGACTAAAAGCAGCTTAAGTTTCCACTTAAACGCTACAAAACCCTGGAAGTCATTCCACAAAATAAAATTTGGCCTCAGTTCGCATCGGCCTTTTTGAGTCGCAACAACTTCTAATTAAATTATGTTCAACCAATTAACCACACTGACGTAGAGGAATTATTCTTATGAGTCCGATCAGTGCAGTCTGAACTGTCTGAAACTGTTCGGACGTGTTAAGATTCACTACCTGAAGTCAATGTAAAGAAAAATTTGATTATCAATTTTATTACGTTACCTCAATTTAACTTCAGTATTACTTCAACTAACGTAAAAATGTTTCAATTACACACAATATTAAATTAAACATTCTGATGTGAACCCAACCTGAGCTGATTTCATTAAGTTGCATCAACTCTGATTTAGTTTTAGTTCGACTAATGCAGAGATTTGAGCTTAAATTACACAAAATATCAACTATTGCCAATAATGTTTGCAACTCAAACGATATATCTAAACCAGCAAACTGGACTTTAGGTTCAGCACAAAAAGAAATAACTGTTTGCTTCCATATTTTTGAGTTAAGACGACGACCAGTGCAATTATGTTCAACCAACAAACTATTTTGAGTTGGAGGAATCATTCTGATCTCTACAATCAAACTCTAGTTTTTAGCCCAAACGTCAAGTTGTCCAGCTGATTTCACTAAGTTACATCAACTTGAATTTAGTTTCAGAAATTTCACACAGAGATGTAAGTTGAACTCCCACATACTAGTGGGTTGATGCAACTGAGGCCATTAAAAACGCTCATTCACATCAGTAGTTTAGATGTTTCACACAGCCATGCATGCAGTGAAGTGGTGGGAGCAGGTCTCCTTCATGACTTTCCAGAGTGGACCTCACTGATAAACAGCCTGTTCCTGGATCAGGCTCCCCTTGTGTCACCTTGAGAATCAGCCACCAGAAGTGCTTCAACCACCAACCTTCATGATGCCGCAAGGTGCGTTTCCAGCCGCCTGAATCCTCTCCGCCGAATTGTCGCGGCTGCCACTCCCGATCCGCGGGCTGCCGTGCTCCCTGTACCGTCCATTGGTGTAAACTCCCTCGGCCCCGTAGCCCTGGGCAGCGGCCGACACCTCCAAGTACGTCCGGGTGCCGGCGGGAGGCAGCGCGGCCGCGTCTCCGGTGATCCCCGCCACGGTGGTCGCGCCCTGGGCTGGCGGGGCGCCGATGGCAGGATCCAGAAAATGTCCCGCATCCGAAGCGTGAACCCCTGCCATGATCCGCCGGTGTTACAGCAAAGCCCTCCCCTCCGCAGCGGCGAAGCAACCCATGTTCTCAACGTCCGGGGCGGCTCGTCTTCTTCTCCGGATCACCGCTGCTGCTCCATGGTCGGAGCGCACGGCCGCCGCTGGTCCCGGTGAAACGCCGAGCAGACGGTGAACCCCGCACCGACCTCCTCGGCGCAGCTCTCCCGGAGGCGTGTGCTCACAGATACCGGAGACTTGGGCTCAGATCGGGGGGGTTTTGCTGCGGTGCTCCTCGGCTCACAGCTCACTCTGGCCGCCTGGTCGTGCTCGGGGATCCGCTGCGCCGCTCCGGACTCTCCGCTGCGCTCATCGCCGCGTCCTCAACACTTTTGCAGCGCTTGCAAACCGGAGAGCTTCCCCCCCGCTGCACGCATCCGCGGGACAAATTCAAGACTGCCAGGGCGCAGCCGCAATAAAGCACACGGGGCGTGTGCACGGGCCCGGGCGCGCACGTGCAACTGAACCCCCAGTGCCGCGCGTGCAATCACAGTTTGACTCGTGAGGCGTGTGCGCGCGATCTGCCCAAAGCCACCCGACGGTTTGTCACATTGCAGATTGCAGGCAGACCAACACAACAACACAACGACACGGACACACAACGACACGGTGGCGCGTTCACACACCTCAGGCTCTTTACTCTCATTACAGAGAACGTCAACAGTATATTTCATGTGAAGAACCAAACTCAGAGCTGCTAACTTATGTAACTCTCACAAACTCTCCATTAATCCGGCTGCAGGTTCCCCACAAGAGGGAGCTCAAGGAAGCTTCTTAAAAAGTGAAAAAAGTTCTTTAATCAAAAAGTATGCACCTCAAAGGTATGACTTACAAACACAACTCTGCAGTACAACATCTGATTTTATTTTTTTTTTAACATTATAGTGGACAGTTATTCAAAGTTAAACTAAAATCACTTCATTTGTAAAAAAAAAAAAAAAACTTTAAACCACTGAGGGGGTTGGTCTCAATCAGCCTGAACATCTGGATGCTGCAGTTTTACATCATTCTTCTTTGTGAAACTGTTCAAACTCTGTCAGGTTACACAGGAATCATGAGTGAACAGACCTTTTATAAGTCCAGACACAGATGGATTGAGATCTGGCCTCCAGTTCGGCCTCCAGAACATTCACCTTGTTGTCTTTAAACCATTTCTGTGTCGCTTTGGCTGTTTGCTTCGGCTCATTATCAAACAAATCTTCTCCCAAGTCACAGTTCTGACAGCATCAGGTTGTCCTCCAGGGTTTCTCTATCATCCAAGACCTGCTGCCAAGAAGCATGATGATGCTGCCACCACCATGCTGCTCAGTGGGGATGGTGTGTGTTTATGGTGATGTGCAAAAAGCAACCTTCTTCCAGCTGACTTCAGAGTCTCCCACGTGTCTTCTGGTGAACTCTAGTCCAGATTTAATATGAGCTTTTTCTCTTGGTCACTCTCCCATAAAGTTTCGACAACAGTTGATGTATGAACAGCCTCGTCCACGTCAGCTGCTGAAGCTCCTCCTGAGTCATCTCGGTGGCCTCCCTCACTCGTCTTTTTCTTGCCTCACTCTGTTTTTGAGGACAACTTGCGAAAGACAGATTTACACATGTGCCATATTCCTTCCATTTCTTAATGATATATTTAACTGTACACGAGGGGATTTTCAGTGACGTGGAGATGTTCTTGTATCATCCCCTGACTTGTGCTTTTCATTAACCTTTTCACAGAGTTTCTTGGTGTTCTTTTGTCTTCATGGTGTGGTTTTATCCAGGAGTACTGATTCACCAGTAACCGGACCTTCCAGATAAAGAAGTCTTTATACTGCAAATCGCTGAGACACATCACTGCAGTCAGATGATGCTTATTTTTAAAACTGTGTGACTTCTAGCACCAACTGGCTGCACCTGTGTTTGGCTAAGTGAGTCCCTTTAAAGCAGCGAGTACTTCATGTTTCTACTCTTGACTGATAAACGCAGCCAAAAACGAACAATAGCAATAAAAAAGTGAACTTTAACTTGATCATGAAGTTATTGTGAACGACAATTTGTTAACATGTGGCGACCTCTGCAGGCCACTGTTGACAACACAAAGAAGAAGGACAGCTCAATAATAAACCACACAGTGTTTGACTAAAAGATATTTAAAGTCTAGATGAACATAACAGAAAAATACATATTTGTACATTCATTCATTGTTTATTAATTAACTGAAACAATAACAGCTAAACATAAAATTTGAATTATAAACCTGAATTGCTTCATAAGAATAAAAATCTGTCAATATTTACATTGTTCTGGATATATAGACTCCAAAACATTTAAGCCTCAGATGTTTTACAACATTTTGTTTATTTAATAGGTTTTTGACATCTTAAAATCTAAAATCCAGATAGATTTTTGATGTTTTGGAGCATTAATATTAAACTTTTTTGACACTTTGATATCTTGGTATCCAGGTTTTTGATCTTCTGGTTTGTTAAGATCCAAGTTTTTGATGTTTTGTGTTCAATAATGTTTAGGTTTGCACACTGTTGAGTTAATTTGACATTTTAAAATCCTCGGTTTTGACATTTCAGTATGTTAACATCCAGATAGATGATGTTTCAGTGCATCAATAGCCAAGTTTGTGATCTTTTCATGTGTTAAAATCGAGGTTTTGACACTTTGTTGAGATAATAACCCAGTTGTTGGACCATTAATGTACAAATTGACATTTTAGTTCATTAAGATCCAGAATTTATATCTTTAGGGGTGTTGATATAAGGTTTTTTTTTCTTGCGTTAATATCGCTTTTTCTTTCTTTTCTTCTTTCTTTGTGACGTTTTGGTGTCTTCATAATCTAACTTTTATTTTGACATAAAAACAATACTATTGTGCTGGTGTGTGCGAATGTGCAGAAATACCGACCTTTTTTTCTGATTATTTTACTGGTAATGACAAAAAGCCTGCGACTGCAAATCAATATGATAGTGATCAATACCACTTCAGCAGATTGACTTGTTCATGATAAACGCAGCAAACAAAAGCAATAAAAAGTGAACATTAAATTCATCATGTTGCAGACTGTAACGTGAAACCTTGAGCAATAACAAGTTGCCATGTGCTGACCTCTACTGGTCATAGTTAACAACACTAGCTGGAAGAAGCAGGAAGGCACATAAGGCAGTTAATTCATCCATTATCTTTACACCGCTTTATCCTCTGTGGGGTCAGAGGGAGGTGGAACCTGGGAAAAACCTCCATATTAGATCTCCAAAGTATCAAAAACTTGGACACTGATGCACAAAAAGGTCAAAAACCTTGATATTAATTTTTTAAAAAA
>NW_007578106.1:469695-507910 GCF_000690725.1 Stegastes partitus | reverse complement strand
AATAATAATAGTAATCCGAGCAGTTCCAACAGGGTCTTCGCACTCTTTTGGGTGCTCGGACCCTAATAAATGTTAAAGTAATTAATTAATTAGTTATCAGTTTTGTGACACTCAGCAAAATGTTCAGATTGATTAGTTAATTGGGCTGTTGTGTAATTTAGAGAAAGAAAATCAGACAGAAACCTTTAAATTAGAAAAAACTTCATAGGAAGCAGATTTGTTCTGATGTTGAATTTATAACAATAAATCAATAAATAAATAAAACAAACAGTTCATCTGGATGGCATCAGATAGAAGCTTCTGCCCGTGATTATCCATCAGTCGATCTTTATTTGTCACCTTTCATAAGACTTCGTGCAGCTCAGAGGTCTGACTGATAATAAGACAAAATGAGAAGAAAGTACAAATGAAGGCTGGAATAGTTTTTTTTTTTAATTACAAACATAAAAATAAGTAGATAGAATCACATTAAAAGACAAAACATACAAGCACAGCTGATTGATAAATTCTAATACTAGACCTAAAACTCAATAAAATAAAATAAGAAGACACAGAAAGAACAGAATTTGCCAACATAGAAACAAACAAAAAGAATAAAAAATGGTCAGAATTTAAAGCAAGAATGTTCATAAACCAGACTTAAACGAAAGAGTTTAAGTCTTTAACAGAGTTCAACACTTCTGGCTGCTGCTCCATCAGAAAGATTAAAACATCCAATCAGAAGATGACTGATAGTTAATGAAGCCGGGACATGCTGTGATTGCTGTAGGTTTCATTTTGAGTCCATCGCTGCCTTTTCCTCGGTAACTAACCAGCGTTTTGGTGAGACGTCTTGTTCAGCTCTGTTGCGGTGAAGACACACGGGGCCGAGTCAGCTGAAAGGTATTTAAACTATTCTATTTTGAAATAAACACCACTTTTCAGACTTAGATCCCATTCAGTTCCTGCTGTCCTCGTCTTTGCAGAGGCTTACAAAGACTTGATTTTTGTGGCGGTGAGAGGAGGCTGGAGCTGATCCATGAATGAACTACTGTATTGTTCAGGTGCAGTCAGGCGGCCTCTGTCAGGCTCAGTTTGTAAAGTAATCTGCAACCTCCTGAGTGGTTTACAGACGCACTGACACATCACAGACACACGGCTCCATCCACGCTGTGGATGCAGAGGAGAAAAAAAACATAATATTTACCTTCACAGAGAGTGAGGAAGTCCTGGTCTGAAGGCCTCTCTGTGCTGCCGCTCATTAGAGAGCAACGCAGCAGCAGCTAATAGCACTGATGGACTCGTCTATGACAAGGCTGCACAAAGAGGAAGTGCACACTGTGTCGGGGACAAAGGAAGACATGTTGGCTGTGAGGTCTTTAATTTGGCGGAGCTACATTTTAAACAGAGCCCACTGTCCGTTTTGAAGAAGGGAAGATTACACGGGAGCAGGAGGAAGCTCAGAGAGGAGAATTAGTGTTTGGTTGTGAATGACCCAGAGAAGCCAACACCCTTTCCCACAGTCAACCAGACAAATGTGTGTGCACCCCAAAGTCAGATGCTCCAATCTGAAAGTCAACACACCTAGTCATGCAGCCGGCAGGAAACACTGGGGCGTAGACAGGAAGAGGGGAGCCGCTCGAGCAAGGACTGGAATTTCCATTTGCACTTTGCCACTTAAGCTCACAGAAGACAAACTTTGTGCAACACGCAGGGTAAATTTAGGTTGAAAAACAGCCGGCGGTGGATGCGGAGCTTCAAAATGTCAGCCTGTTCGGAGTTTGAAAGCGGCATTGTTTGGTCCATCCGTTTTTTAAATGCTACTGAGCATTTTGGGAAGCACAGAGCCCGGCTGTGTTACCAACAAACAAAGTTTTAACCTGCAAGCATGTAAAATAACATTCTGACTTTGAGTGTGTTTGGAGAACTGGACGTCTGAAAGAAGAGCCTCAGAGTTATAATATAAGTTAGATAAAAACATGTGGTTTACAGCATCAGGGGACGAGGCTCTGCTTGTTTCTGTCATATTCATAAAGAACTATTAGACAGCAAGTTGAATATCTGGTGTTTTGCAGCCTTTAAAGCCGTTTAACAATGAGACAAATCCTTTAAATACGTCTGTTATATCACTATTTTAATCAGAGAATCCCCAAAGCAGCAACGAGTGTCAACAAGTGAACGAGCCACGATGGCTTTGATCATAAATCACATCTGAAAACGAGCTCATCTCGTCAGCAGATCAGCACAAAATTAAAACACAATAGTTTTATGTCGCGGCGACGACCACAAACCCATTTAATTACCGCGTGACTTTTTATGGCAAAGTTTTAAAATAACAATCTGTCAAGAAACACGACTGTTCTCCTGGGAAAACGTCCGTTCAGCAAGAAGAGCAATCGCCTTGATTTATAGTTCTGGTCTTTGTGAAAATGTGCCCTCCTGAGCCGCAATAAGGGATATCACAGAGGAGTAATTGCTGCTACTGTATCTGCGGGAATGTCTGTGTTTTCAGAGTACTTCCCCAAAGGTCTGGTTGCAGCCGGAGACATTACTGTAATTAGACCCGAGTGATGATTAATGCAGCGGCAGCAGCACAAATAAAAGTTGTGGTTAAGAAAAAAAAAAAGATTGTTCATGTGACGCAGAACACAGAGTCTGCAGAAGAAGACACAGAACAGAGGAATCCACAACGTGCAGCATCACACCTCCACTGTGAATCTCTCACCTCGCTCTGATGGCACCCACAGACTTTCCCCTCACACTGCCTCACAAACACAGCGACCTGCACAAACACAGCGACCTGCACAAACACAGCGACCTGCACAAACACAGCGACCTGCACAAACACAGCGACCTGCACAAACACAGCGACCTGCACCACAGCCGTCTGCTGGAAACACTGAAGGAAGCGGTTTGACGTGTTCTAGTTTAAAGTTCACATGTGAGACAAAGCAGCTCTATTCAGGCGAGATCATTCTAGGGTGGATCTGATGTGTTTTTAGTGGAAAGTGCTTCATTTTTGCATCCATCCATCCATTATCTATACACCGCTTAATCCTCACTAGGGTCATGGGGGTCTGGAGTCTATCCCAGCTGACTCAGGGTGAAGGCAGGTTCACCTGGACAGGTAACCAGTCTATCACAGGGCTACACTTAGAGACAGACAACCAAGCACACTCACATTCACACCTACGGACAATTTACAATCACCAATTAACCTCAACATGTTTCTGGACTGTGGGAGGAAGCTGGAGAACCCGGAGAGAACCCACGCTGCACGGGGAGAACATGGAGACTCCACGCAGAAAGATCCCGGGACGCGAACCGGCGACCTTCTTGCTGTGAGGCTACGATGCTAACCACCGCTCCACCTGCAGCCCTTTTTGCATTCAGTGGAGGTGAAATGAGCGATCCTTGTGTGCGCACTGCACCAAGATGCAAACCGATAAACTAAATCACACGTTGGCCCGCGCTGCACATTTCCTTTGTACCAACAGCACTGAGCATGAGGGGATTAAAAGCAGTAACAGAGAATGAAAAACTACAAACACGTCTCCAGGCTGTCGGTGCAATTGAGGGGAAAAAGCAAAAATAGCTCTTTGCTTCATCAGAGGTTTGCTGGAGGCGGAGACGTGCTCAAGTTTTCAACCGCTGTCGTTACAAGACGACACGAACAGCGAGTGACCTTCACGTCACGGACACGGACGCCAATAAACGTCACCACGGAAACGTAGAACATGTGAGTAGCAGGAGCAGAAATAAACACACTGACGCCGAGCTTTAATCCCGTTTACGGTACATTTTAAATCAAGATGCTTTTCTAGGATGTAGAACGACACAGAGAGGCTCAGCAGAAAATAAAGAGGCTGCTGGAGCCATAAAGGAGCTTCATAAAACACACAGCAGCGCCTCATCGGGTTCAGGCTGAGACACTAAACCATCCGTCCGGTTCTGGTGACTGAACAACAGAACAAGTCTAAAGCCTCTTGTTCCCGTGAAGTCTGCACATAACGTCCTCGTGTTTCTTAAAGGTAATTATTTTGTCTGTACCTGTCATTTCAATCCAATTAGAAAAATGCTTTTTAAATAAAGGTTTCCATGAGAGCAGAGCAGCAGTAAAGTTGGAGCGCTGTGATATGCTGATACTGATTATAATTGTAATATTTGATAAATTAAATACTTATGGTATTAATAAACATGTTTTTTTTTTTTTAAATCTGCACAACTAGCTGTCCAGTTTACGTTCACATCTGAAGTGTCAAATAGAGCTCAAGATAATAATAATAGTAATAATGTAAAATAAAGAACTAATATAAATGAATTGCTTATACTAACAAATATATAACAGTAAAACAAAGACCAACTGATTTTGTATTATTCACTAAATTTAAACCACACAGTCTAATGAGTGTTCCCTAAGGGCCTGAGGCTGCTAAATGCTAAATGCTAACATCAGGGAAATGTCTTTTCTGCTGGATTACATCCTAAACACTTTTCAAATCAACATTTTTTCCGTTGACATGACCAGTTATGTGTCAGATGGGTTGGGCCTCGACCGAAACACAGAAGATGGAGCATCAAGCGTGTTGTCAAGGGTCGCAGGCGACAACTTATGTTTCTTCCAAAATGTAAAAGAGAACGCAAGAGGAGTGGAATTTAGGCGAGACAGGGTTGTCAGGTTGGGTTTGGGGGAGATCGGAGGCCTTGTGCTTCGAGTCGTACATGAGCGGTTTGGGTTTCCAGCAGAACGTTGCTATTTACTTCACATGTCTTAATGTTTTGGCTAATATAATATACTACTATAGCTGTTGTAGGGAACAGACAGAGTTCAAGAACTGATCCCTGAGGTGCACCAAATACTAAAATCATATATTTAAGAGGTTTGCTAATTAATTGTTCATTATTTAATTCAGATTTTAAACAGGAAACCAGAATGAAAAACAAAACCTATAATTAAAAAAAACACAATAAAAGATGTGAGCCGATGTGCAGAACGCCACATTAACCCTCACACGGCTCAGAGACGCTCCTCCTCTCCTCGCTGAGCATCTCTTCATGGAGCGCCGCCGCCTTCATGTGTGAACAGAGGCCGAGGCCCGAGGAGGCGACTAACCTTCAGCTGTCAGCGTGTGCATTAATGCACGGCTCTGCATGTGTTAGTGTGTCATTAAAGGAGCTGACACATGTTCCACAGGAAGCACGAGATGCCCTCCTCCTCTTTACTGTCTGCCCATGTGGAATGAATAAGAGATGTGCTTCATGGTGGGCTAAGCAATGTCAATGCAAACGACTCAAGAAGACGTGAATGGCGAGTAATGGGCAGGCCCGAGGAAGACGTCATCGGCCCTCAGCCCGGTCTAATGATCACTTCTCGTTGCCTTCAGGCCTCGAAGCAGTGGCTTCGTTTCAGACTGTGTCAGTGAGGTCCCCAATGCGACGAGGGATTAATGTGATTTGCATGCTTGCTAACGAGGATGTAATGTAAATTGACAGTGGAGTAGTGTCACCGCAGTGTGCCTGTTATGTGCCGCAGTGGCTTCAGTGTCTTGGGTGAAGCAACTGTGAATTATGAATACCTGAGTTCTCTGAATTAAACATGAGCTTATGCTTGACTTGGCAAACAGTGAATGATGTTGGTTGGGTTTCGTTGCTATTTTTGGCTCTCATGATGCCATTTTTAGACGTGATGTTTCCACCGCAGCAGAAGCCGATTCAGAAAAACGTCCACGGGCTATTTAAAGACGAGTCCATGTGTGCACGCGAGCATCTGCATTCATGTGTCCCTCACGTGAAGCCCAGGCAGGGAGGCAGCTTTGTGAATGATTCTGCGTGTAAAGTGCAGTGAATGGCAGCAGCTCTGTGTGAATGGAAGCAGGAGGTCACATTACACGCTATACATACAACATGTACACACACACATCACACACACATCACACACAGCTGTCTGTCAGGCTGGACGGATCAAACAGGACACACCTACAGCAGCAACACAGCGCTCACATGCTCTCCTGCAAGACAACAAGAGCAACGTGTTTCCACCATGAAACAGACACAAACATGATTTCAGGATATTCTGTGACTTTGCAGTGTGTAATTAAAAGCGCTTCGCTCCAGGAACACATTACTCATCGAGTTTATTTTACCCATCTCTGGGTAGCAGAGCGCTCTCCAGCCGGCCTGCATCAGTCACGCTCCAATATGCTGCAGCAAAGTTGAGCCGAGTACCTACAATACACAGAGTCCCATTTGTCAAAACAGTGAATCCTAACAGCAGAACCTCCAAACATTCAGACAAGACTCAGGCGTCTGTAGGAACTCCAGCAGCAGCAGAGCTCTGGGGACGGTCCAACGCTCTGATCCTGACTGAAACATCTCAACTCCAGGATGTGAATTCTGGTCATTCATTCGTGGTCTTCAGAGGATAGAGACGGATAACTTAGCTTCTCCTGTAACACCACAGTGAGATCTGGTGGATGGATCGCCATGAGTTCAGCTTCAGATGTCTGGTGCCTGAAGATGAATCCTACTGAGGAGCAGCAGCATCAGTGGAATACGCTAAAAAACAAAAGCTGGCTTCATGCATTTTATATATTCATGGTTCTCAGACTTTGGGTGCTTTGGCTCTATAGCACCGCTCTGATGTTCTAGTTTTAAATTAAATGTTTTATCAAATGCTGAATCATGTTTCATCCTCCTGGAGGTGAGCTGTGGTATGTTTTGTAAATGCTGCACTTTTCTTTAAGATCCAGCATCAGGCCAAAGCTTCAGTTTGTCCAATATGTGCTTTATGACCACAAAAGAGACATTTTAAACCAGAGTCCCCACTGCATTCAGAACAGGTTCAACATGTTTTTTTCTTTACTGAGCTTCTGAAAACGTCGATAGAACGTCCACATGCAGCACCGGGATGTGCAATAGTACAAATCTTCATCCTTAAAGGTCTGAACCATGATCACCTCTCACACAAATTAAAGGGAAAAGCCTGAACTCTTGACTCCTGCAGTGAGCTGACCCAGTCAGAGGCTGGGTCCACTGGGTCCACTGGGTCCACTGGGTCCACTCGTCCTCTCAGAGAGAACAGCCACAGAAAATCAATGCTGTATTGTTTCTGAGCGATCACCTTTATCCTGTGATAAAACATGTATGTCCTGATGGGAGTGGTCTCCTCCACCTCCATCCACAGGGCACAAAGGGTCACTGACCGGTTTGATGAGAATGAACATTATGTAAATCACATGCTGTGACCTTCACAGTCACCACACCTCGACTCTACTGGACCCATCGGGTGGTTTAGGACGAACATCTTAGACAGTTTTCTACCATCATCATTAAAGCCAACAATAAGGGAAAAGCTTCCATCATCCATCTTTCACTGTTGGAAACTCGCTGCAGAGCTAAATACACGTCATATAGTTCTGCTGCTTGTACCGGTGAGGAGGAGGAACTCCAATTACTGGCACAAGCCTCGTACAGCAGCGAGGACAATCTGCTGGTTCTGATTCATGCATACAGGGTATATATACTAGAACTATACTATAACCATACAGCTGCTGGAAGCTTCTTGCTTGCAGCAGCTGTATGGTTCCATATTTATGACATTTCATATTAAATATTAAATGCTTTGAAATTCTGTCTTCATGCGGACTTCTGTTCACCTCCCAGTACAATGTGACTTTGGAGAAACTCTTCATGTTCATCGATGGCGCTTCTCATTTAATCTAGAACTGAACAAACCATCACAGTGATTGAACACGTTTGTGACACACTGACAGACTTTCAGCTGGTTGGCAAAAAACAAGTTGGTGCTCAGTGAGCCGACAGTTTGAGTTTATAATTGGTGCTATAATTAACAAATTTAGGCATAAATTGTCAAATTAAAATGGCATGCGTGGGTAGCTTAGCATGGTAGCACGGTGACATTAGCATCACTGAGTGTCACAGAGGATTTTAAACTTTTAGTCATAAACCAGACTGACGGCGTGAATACAGATGAAATCATCTCAGTTCTGGACATGAACTCATCACTGATCTGTCATTAGAAAGTTGAAGCTGTTGCATCTTTGGCGTGAGACCTGGAGCTCCACACACACCCTCCGACTTCTGGCGGTCCGTTTAATCGGCCAACGTTTCCCGGCTCACCCTGTGGCATGTCAGACAGTACATATCTGTAGGGAGCAGTGACCTCAGAGCCCACATTTAAACTACATACTGCTGCTTTAGTAAAACAATCCAAACGTGACTCGTCCGGCTGAACTAACAAAGCATCAGATGAACCCGCCTCTGATTGTCTCCAATGCAGCTGTCACGGCCCGTCTCATTAACATACACACTGTTTCTCTGTCTTGTAATTTAAATGACACACAATCCGAGCATTGATCTTGCCAAACCTTGAGCTGAATGAAGAATTTATGGTTGGCTCGGGCTTCTTTCGTGCTCTGCTTTCACTCTCCTCACCTCGTGCACCGCCGGAGCAACGAGAGCTGTTAACCACAAATGAATGGATGTCACTGAGGCAGGACTGTGAGATGAGTGATAAATGGGCCTGATAGATTATTCATGATGGTTGCTGACCCACCGGGCGTTGCAGACTGTCAGACAATGATGGGAACCTGGCTGCATGTTGCCACTCATCCTTAAGATCCGTCCACAAAGAAGATTTGAGTATTTTTATATGTGCTGGGAAAAAAAAAAGCCTAAAAACTCTGTCGTCTGCAGCCTTTGAAATGGTTTGAAATTTACCCAAAGTGGCGAAAGGGGGGAAAAAAGGAGCATACATTCACTTCAGTTTCTTAATTTATTTAAACATCTCATGACATTATAATGTACTCAAACGTACCCGGTGTTTTCTTTTCAGATTGTTCCTACATCCACTCATCAGATCACTTAACGCCGTCTGTCCAGCATCGCAGATTCTCCACGTTCACCACCAGATGTGAAGGCATGAAGCACTTCCACTGACCTCCTCCTCCTCCTCCTCCGACTCTACCGCAGGAATCACTCGCTCTGCCTCTTCACATATGGCAGTGAGAGACAGGAGGATGGAGATTTATTTTCTCTTGGAAACCCCAGGAAATGGACTCAGATTCTATCCATTCATGAACGCCACATTCCAACTGGTGCCTAAATCCAAAAATCCTATTTAAAGAACATGACATCAAAAAAGAAAATGTGGCAAGACAGACGCCATAATAAATACAGAATAGGAGGACGATAGCAGATGGAAGAAGGCTTCAGATGCTTTCCTGTCAGCGTTTTAATATTAAATATCCTGCATTTGGACTCATTTTACTGCTGTGGATGTTTAAGGCTGAGCTCATTTTAACTACTAAGTTTAATAATCAAGTTTAATGCGTCATATTCTTGGTTTATTTCTATTTTTGTAGTACATTTCCTAAATGTTTCTGCTGTAACCATGCTAATTTCTCCCCTGTGGGATTAATAAAGACTGATTCTAACAGACAGCCATGTGGTTGTAGCATCGCTGTCCTGTGAAAAACACATATCACTGAAAATCTCAGGTTTTCATGAGCTCAAAAAGCAGCCTTGCCTTCATCTTTGTGAACATTTCCAGCTAATCCAAGGTGGTTATTGAGTCGTTTATGTAGCTTCAGAATTCAGAGACTGAAAGGAACCCTGAAGGTCCTTCTCCAGGAAGCCTTGAGAAGCCTTGAGAACTTATCTCTAAGCATCGTAGTTACAGATTTTGATTTTCTTCCATGAAAATAATGCCCTTCGCCTTAAAATGGAATAACATTAAGCCGCTGTCTTAAAAAATCTGAGCATCAAAACATATATTTATTGCATTTTGGTGAATTTTTATAAACATCGAATTATGAATTTGAGCCTTTTCTGCATCAGTTTATGGTTGAAAGTCTTTAGTTGTGTAAAAAAACAAGCTCAGGATTGTGGCACCGTTAGTAAACTAAGCTAGTTTCTTTAATTGAAGTATTAGAACCGAGTGTATTTTAGTAACGAGCTCAGTAATGACGCTGCCTGGTTGTAAATTACAGATAAAATTGTGATTTTCTGATCATCTTGAAGTGTGTAAATGAAAAGAGAATTTACAGGAGTCCACTGATACGGTCAGTCCAACCCAGAGCGTTGTCTGGACTGGTTACCAGTTTAGTTACTTATAAAACCTGGAAGTCTAAATCTGCGTCCTTGAGTTTCAAGGAGAAAATGCTCAGCCTGCTTATTTCACTCATGTTTGGTCGACCAGCAGATCAAAAACACCAAACACCACAGAGCCTCATATCCACCTCTGATCAACTGAAGCACAAGTTCCCTAAATCTGTACTCGAGTAAACAGCAGAACAAACTCTGGCGAGGTGTCCGTTCCTGTGTTTCCATTGAAGGACCGTCTGACTTCCTGACACTGAGGTCATTTGTGCTGTGAGAAGTCCACCTCTCCATGAACACGTACCTGAGAAGTGCTCGAGTCAAGTGTGGCGTCAGATGTGATGGATTAAGAAACGGAGACAGGATGGGTGAGTCAGTTTGCTTCCAGACCGGGTCAGGGTCACATCGGGCCGACGGTCAACAGCCACATTCAAAGTCACTGTACAACACCACAGCGGAGCTTCTTCATGACTACAAACAGCAATAGTTGAGTCAAATTTTTAAAACATAAGGCAATGACTGCTTCTGACATAATGCAACAAGCCAAACCACCGCCTGTGTGGCTCCTTCAGTCTCCTGAAAGGAGTCTTGGACTGTGATGTCGTGTCAGGAGCCGGTTCAGGAGGAATCTGATCGTGGTCGGATCCGGGCTGACAGCTGAATCTATTTGCAAATCCCAGCTTCTGTTGACAATATCGCAAATCAATGCCATTGATCAAAGGGTCGACACATTTCATGAGTGATGAGCTTATTTTGATATAGACGCATTTAGCTGATGACATTCATACATTCATTCATCAGCCTGTGGGACGCCGCTGACCTCTGACATGCTCAATAGTGCAGAAAGCTCGGCTGCCCGTCATCGTGACCCAGGTGAAGATCCTCAGGTCACTGATTCCTGTCCACAGAGCAGCACTGGCTGATGATAACTAATGTCTCTATTAAGAAAAGCAACAACAACAACAGAGATGGATCTAGGACTGGGGTTGCATGATGGGGACATTTGCAGAAAGCGACCATGACTGGAGTGAAGCAGAGAAAAAGGGCACCCAAATCTGTGCAGCCGGCAAAATGCCACAACATGTTAGCATGCTGGTTAGCATGCTGCGCAGCCGTGTAGCCTGTGGACAGTGGTGTGCAGACAAAGAGTGGGAGCCAATCCAAGAAAACCTGCTCGCACCCAGAGGGCCTGAGCTGAATGTGATCTGTAAACAATGATTTGGATTCACACTGACACTGAAGAAACAGAAATGTCCCGAGGTCAAGTGTATTCAAATAGATATGAAATGCACAGAGACTGGTGTAGCTGCGCTCAGAGGAGGACGACTCGCTGCCTGCTCACATTCTGATTAAGACGTCCACATTTTATCACCAAGTAAATAATGTACGCGAGCACCAGTCAGAAAACTGCTCCTGTAAATGCTAAAAATGAGCCAGATTATTCCCAACAGTGGGGCAGTGCACACGCCCTGTTTTACATTCAAACAACTGAACCCTGGTGAAGTTTATCCAGCGTAAATCCAACCAGTGAATCCATCAGATGCGGTGGTAGGCAGCAGCCAACGGCAGCCTCGTGGGACTGAGGGGGATTTATGGGATGTAGGCAGCAGGGTAATCCACGCAGAGCTCGCTCCCTCCACCACCAAACATTAAATATTCATTATCACGTAGGAGACAGTCTGCTCTGCTCACACGCTACACGCAGGTAAAATTGATTAATCCACTTTAATTGGTTGGAACGAAATGCAGCATCTAATAGACGCTGATATTAATATCTGAGCCGCGGTTTCATCAGAATTCCTGCAACAAGTCTCTGACTCTTTGATCGCAGACGGTAAATGTGCTGCGTGTCAACTTAATGCAAAAATACTTCTAATAATTGAATGCTGTTTTTAGAGCTCATGACCAATAACAAGCAGCAGATCAATCTAATAGTGCTCAATGTGAAAATTACAATTTCATGCCTAGTTTGGACAAACACACACTGACATGTATGATTTCTATTCCTCTGTTAGCAGCGTCCTGTTGAAGTAAACAGTTCTGATCATGAACCCAAATTATCTCCACAAAGAAAGATGAGCTAATGGGACTTACAGGAAGCTCTGGGTGTGAGGAGGAGTGTGATAATGCTGGGTAGCACCCAGAGTGTATCAGACCGAGGTGTGGACCAGCAGCAGTCAATTATGGTTCGAGTTCACACCCATCATACAGCAACATGTAAATGATTCATTAAGAGGATATTTTAAGGCTGGAACCAGAACGCTGTAATGCTGCTGGACTTGCTTATTGAAAAGCACAGCGAGGAATCATGTTCATCTCACACAGATTGAAGAATGTATTGTTTGGTTTACAGCAGAGATGTTTGGGCGCCACCTTGTGGTGCAAATGTCAAGCTCACTGGTCTCATACAGAATGTGTAGTTGTAGTTTTTTAGGTAAGTGCATGTACTGAGCTCACAGCCACTGAATGAGGCCACGCTGTGGAAGACTCATTGCTTAAACAAAACCAATACTTAGACGATGTGTTTACAGTCCATTGAGCACATTTAAGTCCGACTTTCAAAAAGTATTACTGCAAAATAAACTACTAATTTGCTACATCTACATGTGAGGAACAACTCCACGGAGGACTGCGTTTCCTCTCGTACGTGGAAAGCTGATGAACATCGTATGATCAGGACGTCCTGTGAGAAACGTCTCAGGCGTCTAAAACATTCCTCCTCAGGTGCACCGCAGACACAAGTACAGGTGTGAATAAGACGGACCGGCGCTGTTACATCGGTGTCTGTCTGATCCATACAGGAGTGGATCAGGGTTGTCACGATATTCACTACACGACAGTTGAGGTGAAAAGAATTCAAATTAGTAATGTATTATCAATATCTATAGATCATCTAAAATCATTCAAACACACCTTTTATTGTATATTTTGTCCCCTTTCTTTTAAACAATGACATTTTTAATGAAAAATGAAGAGTTTGTTTGCAGGAACAGATACCTCCATCTTCACAAACCTTCATAGACCCACTGTTCCATCGTCTACCTGAGACAATATCAATCAGTTCTCTCTGTTGTTGTCATTTCTACTGAGTCAGATTCACTCAGCCTCAGTCTGATTGATTTTATCTCAAGAAAACAGTTTTATGAAAATCTATAAAAATGCAGTTACCTGTTTTTGCAAATGAACTCTTCAAATATTCACATATAAATATAGCAATATGTAGGGAAGAAAAGAAAGAGCCTGTAAGGGATGTTTACGTAAATAAATTATTTAAAAATAAATTATTATTATTATTATTCTGTGGGCCAGAAACCCTGAACTACCAACAGTCTGGGTTTCAAGTTGTTCTGAAGATTAAACAGTTAATTCCTACAGCATCCTTTATCTAATAGAGCCACGTACTATTTTATGACTTGATTATACGTATTTCTACATTTATTGTCTGTGCTTCAGCACCACTGACAGCTAAGGTTCTCCATCACGTGTTCTCCGAGGTTTTACATTAAAAAAAAACAAATATTATGAAATGAAATATAGTCATAAATACAATCAAATAATCTAAAATTAAAGATTCACTACGATGGTCCAACCATTCTTTTCTCCAAATTAAAATCTGTTTTGCAGCATTCAAGCTTTTAACACAAAAAAAACCTGAAAAGCAGAACATGCTTAGAAAAGCCTGTTTAATCATTTTCATAAAAATAAACAAAGAAAAACACACAGAAGGAATGGATTTTCCTGCCACAAGGCCTCAGTGATGAACAGAATCGTGGTAAATTCAGAATAAGGTTAAATTTCAATGCAAAAAAAAATCTGAATTCAAACATTGTCGAACTAAAGGTGGACAGAGAAGAAAGACGTTGGTGAACTTTACAGGTCTGGAACTCACAGCTGAATTCAGATTTAGGTAACATCCAGGTCTGAATGGACTCCAGGCGACGACGGGCGACATAAAAACCTTCACAGAGTAAGAAAACGAAGCTGCTCTGCTCATTACGAGGTGTCCATGGCAGCCGCTTCTGAAACACAACCACATGTCTCACTTACTCACCATTTAAGGTCAAATTTGTATGTTTTGCACTGAAAAATCCTTCCCCTGCTTTTGGAACAAGACCAGTGATTGTTTAAATAATGAGAATCTACTGGAGCAGTCCTTGTGATTCCTTCTGATTTGGTATTGATCCTTAGATCCTTCTTCCTACCATCAGCACTACAGTTTGGAGAACAGTCGTACTGAATGTGGTAAAAGTCTTCACTAATGACAGCAGCTTCCCGGGGTCAGAGCCTTTCTGGCATTTCGACGTGTTGTTTGTAGTGTGGTTTAACTCAGACTCAGTGTGAACTCTGATCTGAGGGAATCAGGGAGACAAAGGAAAACCAGCAAACTCACGTGTTTCGTTAAAGAGGAAGGAATCCTGATACTCCTTCATGTACTGAGAGGATCTGGCCTCGTCCAGGAACAGAGAGTAAACCCGTTTGATGTCCTCCACCTGAACTTCTGTCCCCTGAAGAAACCAGAACACCACAAATGAAGCTAAAGGCAGTCATGATGCTGAACAATATCAAGTTCTTCACAAAAGAGTTTACGTTGAAGACTTTCTAACGTTATTTTCAGCTTCAGAAGTGACGTCTGCGTGTTCACGGTTACCTTGCGTTTGCGGCACACCAGTCCTGCGGTGCTGATCAGCTGGATGGCGTAGCGCAGCGACGTCTCCATGCCGATGCGAGTGAGGACCGTGTGAGCCTCCTCACTCAGCTCCACGTCCTCCTCCTCACACCTGAAACACAAACCGACGGCTTTACTTCCTTTTGCAATCCCGGGAAAACGGAAACAAAGTCTGCCGACGGACGACAAACGAGATTCTCACCGGATCTTGAGGATCTGCCGCGTCTCTTTTTCGGTGTACGGGGAGGTGGCGATGATGAGCAGGCGGTCCAGGAGGTCGATGGGGATGCCATGAGGGCTCTGATAGTTGGTGCCACGAATTCTGTGGGTAAAAATCGTTAATATGATCAACACCGAAGCTACTAAAGGTTAAACTAAATCATTTTATTTGCTTTGTGAAATCTGTAAAATAAACAGACTTTTTGTCTTTACTTACAATTTAAAGTAATTTAAAAAACATAAAATAATGAGGACATTATGTGGTGATGTGTGGACATTCACCGCACTAGTAGTCATATAAATATCAACACTTTAAATCTCCTAACAGATGGTAAAACTAGATTACACATGACAAGCTGTCGACATGAACAGTACCGAGTGATGCCTCTGTTGGTGGCCATGATGAGGACCGGGGACAGGTCGCTCTCCAGGGCCCGGTTCAGGAAGGAGAAACACTCCATGTCCAGCATGTGGACCTCGTCAATAAATAACACCTGCAACCATCGACACAGGAAATTAGTTAAGTTAAGTCAAACTTTATGCCGCAGGTGCCGGCTGTCAAAATCTGCCGGCTGACACGTCACTCGCTGTCAGTTGTCATCTCTGAAGAAGGCGAGCGTTGTCGCCAAAACTGTCAGGTAATAAAAACCACACTCTACATGTCTGAAAAGAGAACCTGAACATTAGACAAACTTTAAGCCCTTTTTAAGACGTGGATATGCAGAGTTTTTGCTTCATCAGTCGGTTAAAGCCATGATTCTGCCGTTTAGACTTCGGTCACCTTAATGCTCCTTGATTCAGACATTTCCACCACAGAGACAGACACATGCTGCCTGTCATGCACACCACGTGGCTAGAAGCACCAAACTAAACCTCAGCTTCTGTTAACGTCGCGTCAAAACCCAGATTACATTTGTTATCGGAGAGTCTCAACCATGTGAGCTGCTCCGTCTTAATGACAATAAAGTTTTAGTGTTCTGGACATTTCAGTTTGTAACAGACGTGAATTGTAAATGAGAAATATATGCAAACTGTGTCTGTTGTGCTCTTTGTGACGCTTTGGGATCAACATTAAAATGTGGAAATGCCTTTACTGAACTGATTTACACAACTGTCTCCCTGTTCATGTGACTGGTGTTGAAGGTGGCGTGTAAATGCTAGCAGGTCTGAGGATGCTCATTCAGACATGAAGCCGACACGTTTAGATCCCGTCAGTGCATGGTTTGAAGGGGTTAAGGATAAATACCAAACACATGCTTAAACCTACCCCTGGAATGATCTCCGCCTTTCCTTCTTCCCTCCACTCGCACACTTTGGCATTAATCTGCTCGCGGACCTCAGACTTGATCTCTCCGGTGTCTCCGGAGAACAGAGCCAGGAAGCCCTGTGTGCGGCTGTTGATGACGTCGATCTCATGGAGCGACACCGTGTGGACCACCTCCTTCCTCTTCTGCAGCTCTCCCTCTGGACACTGTACAAACTGTGTCTGCAAAAACAGCAAAAACAAAAAAACTATTCAGAACACACAGGAAAAGGAATAGCTAATCGATACTGAGACTCTCTTTATTTGATTGACTATCATATAAAACACAAATACTGTGGCTTTGTTAGTGTCGAGTCCTGCTGCTGTTTAGTGGGCTCCAGCAGGAGGACTTTAGGGATGCGTCGGCGTACCTGAGCTCCCATGGCATCGTAGTCTCTGGCTCTGGTGAAGGAGCGGCCCAACTTGCTGATCTTCCCGGTGGCTTTGTCGATGGTGATGACATCTCTGAGGAAAAAAAACAGCGAAACAGCTCAAGTCTGATGTTTATGAGTGACTGCTGATCTCATGGCAATAACAGATCAATAACCAGGAGATGAACTCACCCAGCTTGAACCTTCTCCTTACTGAGACTGTCAATCATCTTGTTGCCCAAATCATATATTGTCTCCATCTCAGTGGTTTTTAGAGTCAGCTTGCCCACCTTGGCACCCTGGTTGAAGGTTTAAAATGTTTAATAAACGGGTTCCTCCAGTAAATGATCATCTCAGCAGCCTTCAGACGTGTGTTTCTAGTATTGATAAGTTCCTTCTACATGTGATACCAGTCATTACTGCCACTGTGTGTTCTGTGAAACACTTTTTAAATCAGGCAGTTAATCGTGAGTGTGAGCAGTTTACCGTTCCAGTGGCTGGTCTATCAATCTGGATCTCCACCACCTCTCCTTCAATGATCTCCGTCTCTTCTCTGTAAATGAAAAACAAACACAGTGAACTCGTGTCAAACTCAAAACAACTACAAAACACCATTATTGGGTTTGCTCACTCACTTGATCCTCACTCCGATGGCTTTCCTAAAAGCTTGGCTCAGTGCCTCGGTCTTGCTCATCTCCAGGGAGAAGATTTCGCTCCCAGCCAGTGCTGTGAAGGGCGTGTCAGGGCCAAGAGACTGGGCGATGCCTGCACAGAGAAACACAGTCTGAGCTGAACCTATCCTCTGCTGCTGGTCCATCCGGGAGCAGGAACTCTTGTTTTAACAAAAACATATCTTAAGCCAATTAAATCAACACGAGGAAACAGTATCACTTCCAGTAGAGGATCACATTGTGTCTGGAAAGCCTCCAGCGAAGCCCTCACCCATAGCGATGGCAGTCTTTCCTGTGCCAGGTTGGCCAGCAATCAGCACCGCCCTGCCAGCAATGTGGCCATCTTTGATCATCTCCAAGATGACCCCGGCTGCTCGACGGGAGGCCAGCTGGCCGACCATCCCCTGAGACACCTGCAGGTGAACAAGAACAGGTATCCTTGAGGCCAAATGTGACACATATTCATGCACATCTGCAGCGCTGGCAGTCTGAGCAGCTCAGCATAGGAGTGTTTTAATCCAGTACACAGAGCTTGTTTCAAATCACAACACTTAAGCTGATCGTAGTTCATCGGAATCACTGCATTTGTCAAGTGTGACTAAACATTATCACTGGCTCTGGTTGTAGTGGTGTGGGCAGCATGTAGCGGTTCTGTCTGTGTGTCTCTGGGTCACCTGCCCAGGTAGGTAAAAACACTCAACTCTAGTTTGATAAATATCAGAACGCTTTACTTCACTCTTGTCTTAGTTGAATGCACTCCAGTAACAGATCAGGAGTTACAGCCTTCTGTCTGCACAGTCACCTACTAGATCATCTGCTGGTGCATGTGAGGCCTCTAGAGAACATCAGTAGAACGTAAGGTCTGTCCATGGTCTGCATGTGAGGCGTTAACGGGACATGTGGACGCTGTCTTTTCAGAAAACATCGGGGTCATTCTCTCTGCCTCTAAACTGCATTAGCCTCTGCTTGCCATTGTTCTCGCCACCCCACCCACCACCGCTAGTGGCTCAGGTGGTAGAGCGGGTGTCCTCTAATCGCAAGGTTGGCGGTTTGATGCCCTGCCCAAGTGTCCTTCGGCAGGACACTGAACCTGAAGTCGCTCCCAGTGGCAGGCAGGTGTCTTGCCTGGTGTGTAAATGAGTGAATGAGAAAACACTGTAAAGGGCCTGGAGGCAGAGAGGCGCTATGTAAGTGCAGAACCTTTACCAACATCATGCAGTGCATTTACTCCGACGACTGGGCAGCAAAACATGGCTGGCAAAAGAGTTCATGGCATCAAAGCAAACTGTCTCCGAGACTCTTGGCCTGTGCATAGGGTCAGGGTTAGGTGCTCATAGGGTCAGTTTTAGGTGCATGGCCACCAGAGCAGCCCTGGTTCCTGCAGGATTTCAGCACCAGGCAATGACCAACTGAAGCCTTGCGGAGTCACAAATGACAGTAAAACGTACCACTGCTTATAATAAAGCCGAAGAGAAGCTGCTTTTGATTAAGTCCCAGGTCGTGCTCATTAAAAGAACAGCTTCAGTGTACAAGCAGCTTTACTCCTGCTAACAATCATTCATGTAACGCTGTGTATGGGAACTGACAAAAAGGTAACGACTGAAATGTATTTGTGACAAAACAGTTGGGGTACATCGACGTGGACATGGTGCATCAGTGAAGCTAATGTAAGAAATTCGTCTGGACCCCTGAAAAACCCTCTTTGCCTTAATTTAATGACACGAAAGTCCCACCAGAGTTGTAGAATATGAATTCCAGACTTACCTGTCTGGGCTCCAAAGCATCGTCCAAACCGAGGCCACGAATATGAGAATGTGCCCCTAAACACACGGTCAGGATAAACACAGTGTTATTACCCACATGTAGAGTACCGCACAAACCCCATCAACACTTGTTATGGTCACCACACCATTATGAGACAGTGTACTGACCAATCCTCTCGATCCGTGTGATGTCACGAACCTCTGGAACCTTTGTAGTCGCCATCTGTAGTAAGTACAAGTACAAATCAGAAGATGTAATAATACTACCGAGAAACATCTCATTCTTCTGTCAGATTTTGTTTTACAGTATTTTGACAGTTAAGCTCCATATTCACTGTGCAGCAGGTTTAATGCATGTGAGGAGCACGTGAACAAGGATGACTGTCACTGAAGAAGGACAACATGAATGTGTGAAACCTTGAACACGGTGCTTCAGGCTCTGGTTAAACATGCTGCACAAGATATATGCTCAATAAAAAAAGATCTGCTTGGTGCATTGTTCAACTCTTTACCCAGGTATCTCTACATTATTTATTCATTTTAAAAGAGCCACGTGTCTTTAGTTGGAAGGACATTATTATAAACTGCAAATATGTGTATTAGTGAGAATAAAACACGTGTTACTGTTAGAACAACCATCTAAACATGAAGTGTGTTAGCTAGTTCTCTCTCTGAGCCTCGTGCTACAGCAGCACAACTCACAACACACACACTTCACTAAACACAGCTTTACAATAACCAGCTAGTTAGACTAATAACTAGTTAACAACGCGGTGAAAGAGTCGGTTTGGTCCAGTCGGTTGTCATAGTGACAGCTGTAACGAATGCCACAACACAGAAGTAGCACAATGCTAACGTTAGCCTCGTTTCTGTTGCTTTTTTGTTCCTCACATTTGTGTTTTCTGATATAAGCAACGATAAGCACACATGTCGCTAAAATACATTTTGAGAAAAAACGGCAAACGGAAGCTGCAAATGTCAACTACCGCTGCCTCCACGGGGCTACAATAGCGGCATCTGATGCTAACGGTGGCTAATGTTGTGTTAGCGAGTGAGCTAGCTCCATTCATAGCTTTCTGCTTCAATAAAGCTACATCCGGTGGAGACGTGATGCTCGAGTCGATAGCGAGGATTTAAATTACATGCCGCAACATCGAGGTTTAAAAAAGTAAGATAAAAGGTATATCCCACATATCTACACTCACCTGCAGCCACACTAGTGACAAATGTGACAATGCGGCGCGTCTTTCTGGAGGTGCGCTGAGTAAATGTGTCCGACGAGAAACAAGCTGTGTTTGTTTTCTACGTGAAAGTTCTGAGGTTGACTGCCCTCTGTGGACTCGGCGGCACAGAGGCGGTAAATACAGGAGCTTGTCTCAGTTTACACCAGGCATGGAGACATACTGTAGTATGTAGCATGTGTTCTTATAAACTGTATAAACTGTATAAAGTCCCAACTGAAGGTTTATTATGGACATGCATGTGGGGAGTGCATTTCAGGTTTGGTTACATCTCAGCCGCCAAAACACATTTCAGGCACAGTAAACCCAAGAGCAGAATTCCCTTTAAAAAAGTCCCTTTTCTTCAGCTGGTCCTGAGACTAACTGATCAGATAACACCCAACACTGATCAGCCTCAGACTAACACGGCCTTCAGCTCCTTATCATCAGAGTCTGTCTCTCTCATTAACAAAAGATACTTATCAGTAACAATAAAGGCACGAAACCAAAACTCAAACAAACGTCATTGATTTCTGACCCGAAACTGGGAATTCAAACCCTTAAAGGATCAATTATCAGTTGCACTTTCTCATAGGAGACAATAACTACAACGATACTGAATACTTTAAAAAGCTTGATTTGTTGATTTGCCAGAAAACAACAACAAACAACGGATTGTGTTGGCATGTAGTACGCCAACCTTCACAATCAGTGACTGCATGTCTTAAGCTATGAGATAAATAAATAAAACACCGCTGAGTATGAGAATTATCTTGATATAGCCTATTAAACATGTGGCACACTCAACACATATTTACAGTTTTTCTTCTTTTCCTCCTTAGTACACTTAATTAAATACTTACATTTATTGATTTTATTTTATTTTTTAAACTACACTATCCTTGATATTTTTGGCAAGCTTGTTAACTTCATATTTATACCAATAAAGACTATTGATTTACAAATTATTAAAAAACAAAAACAGCAACTTGTCAAATAATTTGAGGCTGATATCAATGTACAAACCTGAATTCTGAATTGTGGGTCTTTCTGACATTTGAATCTGTGTATTTCACTCTTCAGACTGTCTTGGGGTTGGTGTGATCATCAGCTTGGTATTTTACATTTAATGTTCTCACAGCAAAAAGCTACAAAAACCTGCTCTCAGAAAACATGAAGAAGTTCCTTTAACATATAGTGATAAAATGTTAGGCATCCAACAGCACAGTATGGAGACTGGTAGGATGTATTTGTTCAGGGAGGTAGCTTGTTTAAAATAGCTGATCCCATGGTGACAGATTATCTGCAGTGTTTGCACGGTCTAAGCCACAGGTGAGCCGGGCCAGTCTAGACAATGAACACTTTTTGCACGACTGGAAATGTTTGTTTTTTTAGAAAAATTTCCAACAATGAATCATCTTCCTATTCAGAAGCTTTTCCCACAGTCAGCACTAACAGAGGCTGATGAAAGCCTCGGTGAGCAGCACTGCATACATTCCTCCAGCAGAGGTAGCAAGGCTCATAGTTTTACTAAAGGTCTGAGGAGGTGCTCTTTGTCACCAGCTTACGACGTGCAAAAATCAAATAGAGCCTGACGAATGTAATCTTTTTTTAATCAGTGTACTTTGGTGCATCTGCAAAATGTGGTGACTACAATCAGAAACATATTAAGTCTAGAGGACATGAGATTGAGATTTGTCTCTCCTTTTTTTCCTTTTTGTTAACCATATTTGCAAAAATATCTCATCCCTTATCTTTGTTGTGGAAGTCTGGAGCCGTTCTTCCAGTCAGCCCCCAGACAAATTGTGAAAAACATGTACATCAAGTATATCACTGCACAAACCTCCCCTGCTGCCTATGACGGTTCTGGAGGGGGTTTCATATCCTCTCTACCACATCTTCAAAGCTCTTCCTTAATGCCAAGGATTCCACAAACTGTAGTGACTTCATTCCAACACCACAGCAGAAGGATACTGAAAGCTACACTAGCAGTAAAGAGTCTCTTTGTCATTATCACCACCTGAGATGTTTCCTGGTATGTCATCAGAGCAGTCACACTTCTAACATGCTTCACAATAAAAACTCAATGAAGTGGATTCAGGTTTACAACCTATAATGAAGCGGAGTTCAAGTAGCTGCTTTTGCTTTGTGCAACCATGCGCAGCCATGAGTACGTAATAATAAGTACGTTGACCTCAGAGAGTTCACTTGATCGTCCCGTCAGCAGCGAGTCTCAGCCATGTGTTAACTCAGGAGCCTCTCAGGTACACTTCACCTGTTCACCAGCTTCTAGCAAACTCCTCAGACTTCTGCAAAAACAACACGGCTGTTCAAACATGAAGCTCTGCTGATAACACACAAACACATTGTCGCTCTGCTTCTCCGCTCCTGAAAGTTGATCCACTTTACTTTCAGTTTTTTGGAATGTTGGTAATGCAACATTTTAATATGAACACACAGTATCTGTGGTTTGTCACATTACAGACCAGGACACTGTTCCTGAAATGCTACAGATGGAACAAACACAGCCGGGGCTTTGAGAGTGTTGACAGTTGGGGCAGCAGCTTCTGTAGCAAAGTCTGCTCAGACTGTTTTAATAGATTACCAAAGTGACATCTGGATCTAGATCTGTTTAAAGACAGGGTCAGCTCAGGTACTGTGGCTGACGGTTCAGTTTTGATGCATCACTGCGATATTTAGGAACAGCTGAAGAGCAACACTTCCTCGGGTGACTGAGAATGTCAGTCTGTGATCAAACTGTCAGCAGGAACAGTCCATCGGCAGTTACAGAGAGAGGATGTGGCAGTAGCACTGCAGTGCATTAACCCTCATTACAAAGAGAGTTCAGCCACGCAGCAAGCACTGATGTGGAAAAAAGTGATGTGGCGAGATGAGTTCAGCATATTTTCAACAAGTGGATGAGTACATGTGAAGTCCAAGAGTTTCTCTACGCTGGGGGATCTGGAGGCTCTGCTGTGCTGTGGGGGTATTTAGCTGGTATGGTTTGGGTCCACTTGGCCCCTTAGAGGTAAGGATCAATCAATACAACGTTGTTCTGAATGATCACCTTTATCCTAAGATAAAACATTTCCATCCTGATGGGAGCGGCCTCTTCCAGGATGACAATGCTTTCATCCGGCGTGAGGGGTCACTGAGCGGTTCGATGGAAACGTGAATCACATGATGTGGCCTTCACAGCTCAACACCAGTGTGTTAGCACATAGACCCCTATCATCACAACGCCAGATGAGGGAATATCTTTTGGATAAATGGTGTTCATCCCTCCAGAAGAGTTCCTAAGACTTGGAGCAATAATATGAACAATAAAGGATCACTGAGCAGCTGTAGAGGCATCAGTTTTTTTAAAAACAAGACTTGTGTCTTTTGCCTATTGCAAGAATAAAAGACTGAATAAATAATATCTGTTCTCTTCCGTCTCCAATTTAAAGCTTTAACAGGGAACAAGACGCGATGGTTTGATAAGTCTGGATGAAGAAAAGTAAAAGAAAAAACATTTTTAAAATCACATTTTATGTTTGTTATCAAATTTTTATTGATAAAAAATAAATGTGACAATCTGAATGATCACCATGTATCTCAATCAAGTACAGCCTTCATGATTGATAAATATAATTTAAATGCTCGTTCACTTTCTGCATCTCATTGTTGATTTGTAAAACATTTACATTCATCAAGAACAGTTCCCCTGATCAACATATTGTATACAGCAGTGTAAAAAACAACAACAACAACAACAACAACAACAACAACAACAACAACAACATATCTGGTCTTGTAAAAGAATCGTAACATGTCATCACAGAATCGTTATATTTCCTGTAAAATCGGATCAGAACTACTTCCTTGTTTTGCGCTGATCACGTGTTCTGAATCACAGCTGGATGATGGTGACGGCCGACTCGTACCAAACCCAGAGGCCCGGATAGACAGCTTCAGTGAAGGAGGCCTTGAAGCGGTGGATCAGAGACATGGTGTCCCCGACGGTGTAGAAAGAGAGAGTGCCCCCGGCGTGGTCCAGGAAGACCCCGATGCGGGAGGAGTATGGCGCGCTGACCTCTACCTGGTCCTTGTTGTGGCGGGCCGAGTAGCTGGAGTCGGAGCAGAAGAGGCTCCACGACTTGCGGTTGTAGCCGATGCGGCAGCTGTCGCCGTAGCCCGTCCTCTTGATGCCTTTGTAGGTGACGCCGATGGCAGCCCCCTCCCCGCTCCAGTCCAGCTCCCAGTAGTAGGCGCCCCCAGAGAGGGGCTCCTTGCACAGGACCTGGGGCAGGGAGTCGAACCTGGCGGGGCTGTCGCCATAGGCCTGGGGGTCTCTCTTGAGGGCTGCCTTCCTGTTCCCTCGAGACAAGTAGAGCTGTCGGTAGGCTGTGTTCGGGTCCAGAGTGAGCTGACAGGCATCTGGGAAAGGACAGAAGACAAATTAATCATTTACTTAACGAGACGACGCGTTTAGCTTAGGGTCAAATGTAAATGAGGAAACCCAAGAAGGCCGAAGCTGCCACCAACCGCAAGGTCCCAGAGGTTAGCAGAATGGAATTAACATTTCTATTTCTGTTAGATGTTTAACTAAGTGCTGGTAAAGTGGGAGACCCTCTGGCTGGACACACAGAAATGAGAATAATCTGAGGGGTTAGATGTCACCTGCCTGCTGTGCACCTCCAGCTCAGCAGGTCACAGTTGGTGGGACACCCGGTGGCCTCGGCTAGATCTGCCCGGCCTATTATCTGGAATGCCAGAGGTATCAACACTGTTTGTGAGTTTGACCACAAACAGAAGTTCACCTAACAAAGACCATCTCTGAGTCCCATTCTTCAAAGATTATGCAGTTTCTCCCCGAGCTTTAGATTCTGGGCTTTCAGATTGGATACAAGTAAAAAAACTAGCTACCGATCAAAAAGGATATTCTTTAAAAAACAAAGCATCCCCTTACATCTCCCCCCCAGTCTGACTGCTTAGTGAACATCAGCCTTTTAACACACTCAGTGAAAACAAAGAGGCAGCAATTAAACTGCAACTGAAGCAAAAAGCACACAGCTGTGAAGTGCCAGCTCGCTAAAACATTGGCAGTGAATCAGTCCCGGTCTCTGTCAGCACCGTGGGACATACAGCAGTTACCAAAATCAGATTTTATGGTTCAGCCACAGGGTCTGACAGAGAAGCTCATCAGCATCTAATTTGGACTGAATGGAGCAGAGAGAGCAGCGAACTGTGTCACTCCAGGAAACTCACATCTCATGAAGTCCTCCCTGTACTGAGGCTCCTGGATTGGTGCAGACTTGACAGGCTTGTACATGGCGGCTTCATCACCTGTGAAAGGAAATAGTTATAATTACAAACTGCTTTTAAGCGATATTACATAAATCATTTCTGTTACACCCTGCTAGCAATTCTTAGAAATTCCTTTAACAATACGACACAAGGTTGTCTCACCGTCACATTAAAGCTGATCTGAACTTTTTAAGCTCGTGCAACGGGGCTGATTTGTATTTCAGAGAAGCGTGTTAACATAAACTTGCTGGCATCCTGACATTCAAAGTAAACAGTTTAACCATGCGGCAACTGCGTGACCTCAGGATGCCCTCTAATGAAAATCACAGCCAAACAGCACACAGGGTTTGCACAAAGCCCAGCTGAGCACAGAGGAAATTATAAATCTGTCTGAGTTTTCCTGGTCAAACTATGCAAAACTTGCATTTGAGTCAGTGTAATGCGGATGTAATGTGTTTCGAAGTCCAATACATGTGCTGGCTTTCTGGATTAACTCTGTGCTGATATTGTTATTATTACCCTGTTTTTCTTTGTTAGCCACATCAGCATTAGGCAAGTTAGCTGGTTTTATTTGTTGAAAGGCTGACTCACCTTTTACTGACCGTCTCTTTTTGGTTTCATCCAGTTCACAGAAGGTCATTTTGTTAACTGCAAAATTAGAAAAAAGCATTAATATGGCTACAGTGGTGATTTGATCCCAGCACCGGAAAACAGCATTAAACCCTTCAGGTGTGATCCGGCTCCACACTCACCTGTCTTGGCCACTTTGACCAGTTCATCGTTGCTGAATTCGCCCAGGTGCTGTTTCATCTCGGAGACGGCCTTGGTCACCGGGCCGAAGCTGAAGTAGGGGTTGACGCTGACAGTGGGCAGCTCCTCGGCCTCCGTCTGCGCTATCAGCATGTGGTAACACTGGGGATGAGAAACAACAACATTGTTTTAAGATAACGTGATGCTCTCTGTTTGTTTTTGCAGCGTAGACAAATGACAGATGGATAGAGGCGGTGTGTCGACGCCTCGTACTGAACATGCTTCCACGGTACCTGGATGAAGTAGATGTGGTCCTCGGTGCGGGACAGCTGGCTGATCTCGTTGTCTCTCCTCTTCAGGTCGGCGATCTCGTGGCTCAGACGCTCCATGTGTCCTTCTGCGTTGCTCAGCGCTGCTCTCTTGTTGGAGGTTATCAGCTTGGCCATCTCCTGTTGCATCCTCTCAATGGAGCGCATCATGTCGCTGAACATCTTCTCGCATTCCTGCAGGGCTCTCTGGGCTGAGCTCTGCACGGGAGACATGAGGGTTTGTCATAAATCACGCGGGAGCCACACTGGTTTTACTGGAACGCTTCAACAAGCTGACATCACTCCTTACAAGAAGGAATGTTGTCGGAGTCGGGAGCGGATTTAACTTTCCATTCAATTTGTTGCGGTTAGATGGCTCTTATCTGGCTGATTGATGTTAGCGGTACAAACCTTGAGTGAGTCCACTGCTTGTTTTAGCTCCTCCATCTGCTTGAGGCGGTCATGAATCTTCTCCTGGATCTCGGCCTGGGTGGCGCCCAGTCGTTGCTGCAGGTCAAACAACAGGAATTGTTGGTGATTATAGCAGCAGTTCCACAAATAAACGACTTAAATGCACTAAATCATCTAGCTGAGAGTTTTATCAAACTTAAATGTGAGGCACAGAGTAACAACACTGCAACCTGTGTGTGCAGCCAAAGCCTTATCTTCACTCTTATCCATCTAAAAGCACTCCAGGATCTGATTGTTAAATGTATTGTTTGCTGTCCTTTTATTCTTTGCTTGCCACTGTGCCACTCCTGCAGTGACTCAGTACACAGTATGGACATGGAACAGTCCAGATTCATAAAAAGCTTCATCATGTTGAGCAAAGCCCCTTTTAAGCATTATTATTATTGCCTGTTAGCAGTTTGAGTAAAGCGTCGCCCACCTGCTCCTCGGCTCTCTCCTGCTCAGCTGACACCATGTCGTGACCTTTGTGTTCCTTCACCGTACACAGCACACAGATACACATCTGGTCGGTGCGACAGAACAGCTCCAGACCCTTCTGATGCTGCGGGCAGATCTGCCGGTCCAGGTGGCCGATCTCATCCACCAGCTTGTGCCTTTTAAACGTGGCCGACTCGTAGTGGGGCTTGAGATGCCTCTCGCAGTAGGAGGCCAGACACATCAGGCAGGTCTTGACGGCTTTTTGCTTCTTGCCGACGCAGATGTCGCAGCCGACGTCCTGGGGTCCTGCGTAGTTGTAGTCGGGGGACGGAGGTGGCGGAGGGAAAGATTCCGAGTTGCGTTGGATGGTGGACTGCCGGGAGCCTCCCAAGCGTCTCGGAGTGGGTCTCTTGTTGTAGGTGACCCTGCACTCGGGGCAGTTGTACGAGCCCGTGTGGTCAGCATGGTCCCAGTATGTCTTCAGGCAGACTGAGCAGAAGATGTGTCCACATGGGATGGACACGGGGTCCCTGAGATATTCCTTACACAGGTAGCAGGTGTCTTGGTCAGTGGACATGGTGACGACTTGGTGCTGGTCCTTCTAGTGCGGACTTGGTGCTGGTCCTTCTAATGCGGTGCAGATGCTGAGAACGCCGTCTGACTTGTGTCAGCACAGAGGCAAAGTGATCCTACAGGTGCTACGGGTGCAAGTTATATAGAGTAAACAGAGAGGGAGGATAAACTGGTTAAGCCGAAACCAGTAAAACAAGGGCGGGGATAGCAAAGGACACAGTGAGTGCGTCCATCTGTTACAGAATGCAAAGAGAATGTATGAAATGTGTGATGAAAAGATACAAGTTTTGGCTTCGAGTACTGAAAGCAAAGCTGTAGTTTCTCTTTTTTTTTTATTTTGTAACTGACGCTACAACAACAGAAAGAGACGATTAGAGAGGCCTTTAGGATTTGTTTTATATTTTAGGGCATTACAGAGGTGCAGTCAGATCATTGGAAGTTAATATTTTTAGTAGAATTTGCATCTTAGAAATGGTAAAAAAAAAAAAAAAAAAGAAGAAGAAGAAGAAATTGAAAACTAAGGAGTTAAGAGACCTTGGATTTATCAGACTCCCCGGCTGAGTGCAGTCTAATTGCCTGGAGACAGACTGTTCCCGTTGGGCATGAGTGATACCAACTCAGCTCACAATGCAAACTGACCTCTCACTGAACAGACTGTTTTCTGTACTTTTACGATTAATAACACAGCTCATGTTGTGGCGATGAACCATAATGTCTTATCAGAGTCTCATTGAGTCAGTGATATATTTTGATAGATGCCAAATGAACCTTGTGTTTTTTTGGCTTTGGTTAAACTCAGCCCTACAGAGGATAAAGCCACGTATAGAAAATGGATGGATGGATGAATAAGCTCATTTGGTTTGGTCTGTTTGAGGGCGGTGACATGTTGACCTTCACCTCACCGCCGACAAGTTAATTATCAACTTGTGTTATTTTGCATTTCATTATCACTGATTTCCTCTAACAGGATGTCAGCAGTTTCTATAAGTCAACACGGGAGCTGTATTTCTGCGCTACATGAGCTCAGCTGTGAAACTCTCCTGAACAAGAGAGACTGCGTTTGGATCTCGAGGCGATTGTAAGAACGTTTCCTCTTCTGAGCTGAAAACTTTCCTCTGTATATTTCATCTTACAGGGAACACACCTCCCAGCCAAGATGGAGTTTCAGGGCTGTTGAAACGGAGATAGGAATGCAACTACACTTGATAGCCCAGATAACAGGAGGGCCGAGAAAGCCTGCTTAAAAGATTCCATTGTGTTGGAGCCAGCAGGGCCCGACCAGAGTGCCAGGCATTATAGGGTCTGTTGTCTGTCAACAACAGTAGCTGCAGCTGACATGCAAGACTAAATGTAGCATCTTATTGGACCAAAAACTCCTCTGACTGGGGTCATGCTCTGTACGGCAAGTGATGCAACGCTAAAAAAAAAAAAAGAGTGTTTACTAAAACCTATATTGAAATTAATTTGTAAAATATTTTGTTTTCAACTGATCTCTGCAGTATCACTAATTTGCAAGAAAGGTTTATATCATAGTTTAAATCTGACATCAGTAGTTAATGCTAATTGTACCTACTGTGCATGTGAAATAAAGAATTCTAATTTGCTGAGTCACTTCTCAGAGTCTCCAGTAATATATGATTTGGCACTAAAACGGGCTTTTCTACTGAAGCTGCTGGTGATTCAACGACAACAATGTCAGGACATTTTATGTGACTTTTATTGAAAACCAAACCTAATTGTTCCCTTTGTTCTGTATTACTGGCCATGAGGTGGACTTTGTTTCCATAAAACAAAAATAGGGAGTTTTTATGGCGAACACGAAGCTGCTGACCTGCCTTGGCCTCGCTGTCTGAGCTGGTGGACTGTTTCACCTCATCCTCTGCACATGCTACATGTTTCTATGAATCACTTTCATACAGTAATATTAGAATAATGAGCTCAAACCAGATCAAATGAGCATCTGTCAAAAGAGAGTGCATGTGACCAGCTGAGAAGGGCGTGTCCCCAAACACAGACCTGAGTCCTTTCAGTTCTTTTTCAAAAACAAAGCCTCAGACCTGAGCTCATTTTCAGGTTTTCAATTTGGCTTTCTAATTTAGCAGTTTTATTTATATTGTAGTGTGGTCAAGCATTTAAGATCAAATAAATACCAGTAAACCATGCACACAGCTCAACTAACCATATTATTTATAGTTCATATCAGCTCTGCGTGCTACTATCATGACAGCTTGTTTCATAATTAGTCCACCTCCTATGACTTACTCATCCATGTCTCACTCAGCTTCAGGACATTAAGACATTCAGGATGTGCTGGTTTGTGACAAAACAAATGTTTCCTCCTGTTATGCAGCCTTTTTACTCACAGCTGTCTCCAGCAGCACTCAGTCTTTGTCTAACTACCACCATCCACACTTTCCCCCCAAAATATGTTTAAATATTGCGTCTTCCTGTTTTTATTACCACACTCGGTGAAGTGGGTCCTTGTTTCCTTTGATCAAACAGCCATTTGTGTTCTGCTGCAGAAAGCACACTCACTGCACCTTAATGAAGGCTGACCTTTTACCTTGAACTTGGACTGGGCTGTGCATGACTGTGGAGTTTCTGTCTCTAAAGCAGACTTATAACAAGAGGGCTACTCTTTAGAGAGACGCGTCATTAAACCTTGCTGTGTGTTCTGTTTCCTAAATGTAATTATGGACCGTATTGGCCCTATCAAAACGAAGGGACATATCTGAACAAATGTGTGATGTGTAGCTTTCATCTTTTTTCTCTTATAAGGCAGATTGAAGGCTTTGTGGGCCTGCCGCGGTGCCCTCCACTGACAGGTAGTTAATCTGTAAGCACAGAGCGCTCCCTCCACTCTGGAGGAAGGAAGGAAAAACTGGCTTATCAGAAACCTGACCAAATATGGCGAGGTGAAACTGCCGAGTGTATGAAGTAATGCAAGATATCAATTGAAGGTGGAGCCACTGTATTGTCTAAAACTTAGATTTACTTTTCTACATGAGTGTAGATCAGCAAACTACATTACAAACATTGTTTAAAATTTATTTCAAGCAGGACTTTTTTGATCTAAGAGACCTTCAGAGTAATCCTGAGCAACAGACGTTAAAAAACACCATGAATGGGACTTGAGTATTGGTGGAAACCAGTAGATTATGTCTAATTGAAATGCTAATGAGAGGCTGTGATGTCAGCAGGCGCTTCACGCTGCAGAGAGTCGGGGTCTCCTCAGGTCCCCCGTCTCGTTTTAAATAACAATGCATGAGCTAAGTGTGAGAGACGCGTTTTATGGTGAGAAAAAATGCGACATAACTGGAATAAGAATGCACACAAATATGCAAAATATCCATTACAACACACCTGGAATGTTGTGAGTGTGTGCACGCTTGCATGTGTGTGTGTGTGTGTGTGTTTCCTTTGGCTGCCTCCGTGTGTTCCTCTGCTGCACAAACAGATACTGTGCACATATCTACAGGAGTGAACCGACTGGTCAGACTGCTCACTGTGACAATACTACAACTCTGAACTCGTGTTGCTCTTGGACAAACCACCTCCAGCAAGTTTAACTCTGAAACAAGTGGTGTTTTTTTTTTGTAATGAAACAACTAAGCAGAGGTGTTTGAAATCACTCTGCAAACTCCACCGTGTCTCCGTGTTTGTTTATTGGGTGGTCCCGTAAATTCCTACAGTACCTTAGGCTGCATTTATGTTTGTCGGACTATAACCGGTTTGAGACAATGGCGATTCTGTCTGACAACAATAGGTGGAAATACAGCTGCCGGCGAGTGTGTGCGCAATACTTCCACAGATGAGCCACATGAGAAATTCAAGAATAAAGGAAGCTGCAGGGAAAATGGAAACATGTTCTGTCACGTTAAGTGTCACTGCTTTTGTTTTTCACGTTTCATTCATTCTCCGTCTTACACTCTGTTCACTCTCCTGTCCGCCCGCCTTCTCTCTCTCTCCCTCTCTCACTCCCTCTCTCTCTCTCTCACTCTCTCACTCTCTCCCTCTCTCTCTCGCCCTCTCTCGCCCTCTCTCTCTCCGTCCTCGCTCAACCTGCTTATCTGAGCTGGGCAGGGCTCGATATACTCACAGCACAGGGGGAGGGCCTTGTCTGCTTTCAATCAATAACCTCTGGAATTCAGAAATACAAGTAGGTCCTGTCTCTGGCAGGCTGTACCACACTCTTGAGGGCGGGCTCCCAGGCACACTCGACGAAAATTTCTATCTGCTCCTGGTAGTCTCTCTGTCTGCTTCCGCAGGTCTGACCGTGTTTTGAGTCCATCACAATGGCTGACCAGAACTCTCCAGACTACTTCAGCTGCTCCCTGTGTGTGAACCTTCTGAGGGACCCTGTGGCTATCCCATGTGGCCACAGCTTCTGTATGGACTGCATCAGCGGCTACTGGAATGAGGCTGACTACACAGGGATTTACATTTGTCCCCAGTGCAAGATCACGTTCACCCAGAGGCCCGTGCTGCGGCCCAACGCCACCCTGAGCATGGTGGCCGAGAAGATCAAGAAGAGCGGTCTGAACCTCAACCTCAGCACTTCCCAGGGGAACATCTACGCCGGACCGAGCGACGTCCCCTGCGACTTCTGCATGGGGAAGAAGCTAAAGGCCGTCAAGTCCTGTCTGAACTGTCTGGCGTCTTACTGCGAGAAGCACTTGAAGCCCCATTATGAGTCAGCCACATTCAAAAGGCACAAGCTGGTGGATGAGTTAGGAAACCTGGACAGGAAGATCTGCCCGCAGCACCAGAAGTCCCTGGAGCTCTTCTGCCGGACGGACCAGATGTGTATCTGCGCTATCTGTACAGTCAGTGAACACAGAGGCCACGACATCGTCTCCGCTGAGGCAGAGAGGAGCGAGAAACAGGTAAGAAGCCCTCCTGTGTCTATAATATCTACCTTAAGTTAGTAAAGGCGCCGTACATTGTTCAGTCAGCTTCCCAGTGAATCAAAGTGCAGCTACTCACTCCTCTGTCATGTCAGAGCATGAGAACGAGACAAACAATGAACTTTTCTTTGACACATCAGAAATTCTTTTGGAGTAACTTGAGTTAAAGCAAACAGGGTGGTTTTTTTTCCAACTCCTGCCCCTGCCCCACGGCTGGTGCTTGTACTTTGACCCATTTCACCAACGCTATCAGCAACCCTGGCAGGCATTCACCGCCGCCAAAACAAATCCAGCTCTCTGATTGGCTGCTCGGAGGCTGGGGGGGGGCGTGCCTTATCGACACCAAAAGCTGCTTTCCAGAGAATGTGGTGATCCAGCTGTGGGATAAATACACTGAACCTGCAGGTTTCCTTCTGCTGTTTCCCACCTGTGGGTCTGTAATGACACCAGACTGTCAGGGAGCGAAGCTTCCATCACCTCCATTCGAAACCCACAGTTGTAACCGCAGCATTCAAATGACTCACCGCGTACGTCGCAGTAAAGCAGTGTCAAGCAGATAAGACTGGCAATAGATACCGGGGTGTAAATCTGAAAGCAGGTGCAGTTGTTCCATGAGTAATTCAGGGTTGTTTTTTATGGCTGCCTGGAAAATAAAAACGGCTTTTATAACCCATGATGGAGTCATAATTCATCCTGCTGCTGTCTTCACAACATGGAGAGTCTGGTTTCTCTCATCCAAACATCTACAACCTGAGTCTCCCTCCATCTCCCGCTCGCTCGCTCTCTCTCCCCTCCCCCTCTCCTGTTGACTCCCCCCCTCCCGAGATTCCCCACATTCCTCAAGCTTATCTTGAAGAATGGGTTGGTGGGCTTGAGTAAAAGCTGAATTAGAAGCCCTCTATTCGGCATGTCAGAGCCGTGTGCACCTTGAAACATCTTTTTAAAAAGTCAGGCAGCGCTACATTCACATTCCTGACATGGCCAGAATTCCTCCACAGATTTTTCTCCCCCTCTCCCTCTGAGATAAAAGCGACCCGTATTAAGAAGATTCTTTGAGGAGGGTTTATTAAGCATGCCCAAGGGCCTCCCCACATATTCCTTGATGAGAAAGAATGTTTGTACTGATCCAACAAATATGAGGCTTTACAACGTGTATAGTAAAACAGCACAACGTTCATCTCATAGACGTGACTTAATGGAGCTCTATGAGTGTAACAGCGCCTAATAAAATAAAGGAAACCAGCAGGCTATCAGCGTGGGAGTGCAAGCTTAGAAAAACAGTGAAGTAGATGGCTATGTAATACTCCTTTATTCTGCAGAAACTCTTGGGAATCTCCCAAGCTGAGATTAGACAAAAATGCCAGGAAAGAGTGAAGGAGCTGGAAGAACTCAAGACTGCAGTGGACTCGCTGAAGGTGAGGACTTCATGTGTTTTTACCAACCAGTTGATTCTCACACCAAACTAAAACATTTCTGCCACGACTGTTGATTTAATCAGAGGTCAAGTTTCTGTAGCGTCTTGTGTGAAGCACTGACATCCGGAGCGTTGTTGTTTCCAGAACTCGGCCCAGAGAGCCATGGTCGAGAGCCAGAAGATGTTTGAGGAAATGATTCGCTCCATCGAGAGGATGAGGTCAGAGGTGAGCAAGCTGATCGGCATCAACGAGAAGGCCGCCTTCAACCAGGCCGAGGCTTTGATCGAGCGTCTGGAACAGGAGATTGATGAGCTGAAGAAGAAGGAGACGGGGCTCAAGCAGCTCTACAGCACCGAGGACCACATCCACTTCTTGCAGGTAACGTGAGAACTTATTGTCTGATGATGAATTGCTGGTATCATCCAACACACAAGGCAGTGCATTGTCACGGCACGTCTATAAAGACTCTCTCTGGTGTAAATTGATTTTTTAAATGTTGGTAAATCATGAGTGAAATAAGCAGTCGTGGCACAGCTGGTTATTTACTCAGAAAAACAGATTCAGACTTTCAGGGTTTCATACATAATAAAGCGAAGGAACCAATCCTGTCATCTTCTGGATGTTTATTCTCCTTTAAAATCAGTTTCTGATTCAAACACTTATTGCTGAATTAGTTTCACTGTCTTATAAAGTACACTATAGTTTCACAAAGGCAGAAAACTAATGTGATGTTCCACATAAAATTCATTTTGTTGTTTTTTGTTCTTGACCACATGTAGAGCATAAAGGATTTGAATGAGTTCCATGTTATTCTGTTTTTTATGCAAATGACATTAGCTGCAGTTTGCTAGTGGGCCGTAGCTCAAATAAACGCAGTCGGAGACAACAGACCTTTAAAGTTAATTAACTGATTAAACCCTTCTTTAGAGGTGTGTTGAGTTGGTCCAGTATCACAACTTCCCACTGTGTAGGGTGAAGTAGTGACAGTGGTGTGCTCGAGCTGCAGCACGAGGTGGAGGAACAGTGTGGATGTACATCTTCTGTATCTGAAGATGGATTGGTTTTGTTTTGATGGCTTTAACTTTGTTATTGTTTTTTTGGGGTTTATTCACAACCAAAGAAGGAATTTAGTTTTGACGCTGAAGTCGAACTGGAAGCTTTTACTGAGATGTTTGTCCACATTCATGACTGCACCATAAAGACGCGTTAAGCCCTCTGGATGTTAGGATCATTTCCAGCGTTATTAATATTGTGACACAGCAGCTGCCATAGTAGGAACGTCACCAGCACTCCAGCTCAAGCTTCATATGTCAGAGTGAACCTGGTGAACACGATGTGCTAACATTCATCCTCATCACAACATCAGAACTTCAACTACCTCTGCACCCCCACCGACGACGGCTTCATCCCCAGGGTGACGGTGAACCCCGACTTCTCCTTCGGGGCCGTCAGGAAAGCTGTGGCTGAGATTAAGGAACGCCTGGAGGAGTTTGGCAGAGAGGAGCTGCTGAAGATCTCCAAGTCAGGTCTGACCTTAGCAGCAGAAGCAGAACACACACAATAACACAGCAACAATCTCAATTCTAAATATGAACGTGTCGTGCTTCACAGTGAACGAGGTCCCGGTCTACACCACAGAGAGCCGAACATTGGACAGGAGGAGCAGAGGTGAGTGCCGTCATGTCACACAGGACTGCAGGAGGTTAATTATTGTTTAGACTGATAGCGTCGTCACCGTCGACTGTTAGAGGCGAACCACAGAGCGACTGCATCACGTATTTGTCACGTAGAAAATCAGCAAAACCACATCAACAAAAGAATTACAGGAATTTGTGTGGGTGTTTGTTCACCTTGACTTAGCACGGTGTTTGTTCATGTGCAGGAAAAGAGATGACTGTGGACAACAGTCCTCCTCCAGAGCCGAAGAGCAGAGCTGATTTTGTGAAATGTAAGTAACGGTTGTCTTTACTTTAAATATGTTGAATCTGTTTTTGGAAACTAACTCAGCATGTTTACCGAACTTGAGTATCATTTTAATTTATTTTTCACTTCTCAAATTAAAATTATTTGTACAAAATATAGTTAATTGTGTATGAAGCTACTCAGCAGAGTATAAAATAGTTGCATTACACATCCATTGTGATGACTGTTTAATTTTTAGATATTATATTGCATATTTTATGCAATCATATATATCATATCATATATATCTATATTCACATTATTCTTAAAAAATAACTCTGAAAATCATTCCTTATATCGAATACTTTACATACATTTCCCTACGAATACTTAATAGTTCTACTCAGTTAATATTTGCAGTGCAGGACTTGCATTTATTCTTGTATTGCTGCCTTTACTGAAGTTCTGTTTCTTTCACTGGTGCTGAAATTTAAATCTAACCCAATTCAAATAAATGTACGATTTCTACTCCTGCAGACTTCTGCCAGCTGAAACTAGACCCCAGCACCGCCTACAAGGAGCTGTACATCTCTGAGAGCAGCAGAAAAGTCATCCGCACCAGAGACCTGCAGCCCTACGGGGACAACCCAGAGCGCTTCGACAGCTTCGCCCAGGTGCTGTGCAGGGAGGCCTTGTCCGGAGGCCGCTTCTACTGGGAGATAGAGTGGAGCGGAGAGTTCTCCATCGGGGTGGCCTACAGGAGCATCAGTCGAAAGGGCAAAGGCTCTCTGTGTCTGCTGGGCTACAACGACAAGTCCTGGAGCCTCCTCTGTTCTGACACAGGCTACTCTGCGTGGCACAACCGGGTGGACAAGCCCGTCAACGGCCCCCACTCCCCCAGGATAGGCGTTTACCTGGACCACACCGCAGGCGTGCTGGCATTTTACAGCATAAGCAGCTCCATGACCCTACTGCACAGGTTCGAGACCACGTTTGTGGAGCCCCTCTATCCAGGCTTTGGAGTCGGAACCTCGGTCAAGATCTGCAACATCAAGTGAACGCCGACATTTGAGAAATGTTTTGATGTGTGTCTTATAATATGCAGCCATGCTTTTGGAATATATATTTTTAAACTGCACCAAACCACATTAATGAAGTTTTATTGCTTATTTGTGAAGAAGATGTTCCTTCCGAGTGTGTATATGCTCTTTTTGTTTTAACTCTACACGTCACATTATGTTGTCAAATCACATTTTCATGGTAGACATTATTGAAACACATAATTACTCCATAATCGCACAATATAACGAGAAGTGTTATTACTTTAAGCATCTGATGATATCTGCTGGATAATATTCTAACATGTCACCATGTAATAAATGTCGCTCTGAATGAGGATCTAAACCTGTAGATGTCTCCACAGAGGATGTACAAGTTTTAGATTTACCCTAAATGTTTACTTCCTCGTAGATCTGACAGATTCTACAGGACAAAGTCATTTTATGGTCATTCTTTTACAACGTGTCACTACAATGTAGGCCAACATTACTGCATCATTTACAGCTCTGTCATGAACAGTATGACTTACACAACAGGTATTTTAACGGTTGTAATGCAATAAGAACATTTGGTTGTCATTTCATTTTGTCATGCTTTGATATTATCTGATCGCCGTCTTATCAGTTGCTGAGTGTCCTTACAGTTGTATTTTTTCACTTGAACTAACCCTTATTTAATTTTGTGTAAGTTTACTTAGATAACGGAGAACCAGAGTATAATTCCTATCAAGAAAACATTTGTTTTGTAACAAAATTATTCATTGATAGTTCTAAATAAAGAACTAAAAAAATGAGCTGAGTTTTGTGTTTTTGC